>NW_022142421.1:0-29663 GCF_007565055.1 Rhinopithecus roxellana
AAGAAGAAGAAGAAAGAAAGAAAGAAAGAAAGAAAGAAAGAAAGAAAGAAGGAAGGAAGGAAGAAGGAAGGAAGAAGGAAAGGAAGGAAGGAAGAAGAAGGAAGGAAGGAAGAAGGAAGGAAGGAAAGAAAGAGGGGAAAGAAAGAAAGAGGGAATAAAAGGAAAGAAGAAAAGAGAAGAAAAGAAGAGAAAAAAAAAAATTCCATTACACATGTTGTGGCTAATCTTCCCAGGATATTTTAAAAAATATTTGTTTTAACTTAGAAGTGCTCATCAATGGTTATTATTTGTATTTTTGGTCAGTATTTTTTTTTAGTAAACTATGTATTAAAGCCCATAAAACTTTTAATTTTTACTGCCTGTGTATTTTGAGAAAGACTAAATAAGTCACTTGATGCTCTTATTGAAATATCAAACATTTTTGTGAACTAGGACAAGGGAGTACTTAATTCCAAAGAAAATATAAGAAGGGCAAAATAAAACATGATCCTACTTGAAGTATTCTTCCTCTAATCCTCTTGCCAAAGCTGTCATAGATAATTTTTTTAAATTTGCAGTCACAGCTAATATGTTACAAAATATGTAAGAAAATAATAATGGAATACCATATAAGTAAAGATCAAACTTAGTTTGAAAAATAAAAATAAAACTTTATTTACTTATTTTACCTGTTGATACATAAAGCCCGTTGGAAGAGGATATAATGGAGCATCTTCTGTTGGAGAGGACTTATGCTCATCTAAGGCATCTTGGTCATCTGGCTGCAGATTATATCTATTTCAAAAGATTGACAATTTGATTATAAAAGTAACTTTATACATTCTATTTAATTTTCTTCATTTGGAATACGCTTTTAATAAATGCAGGAAAGCTGACACCTTTAACATCTTCACAACTCGTGCAAATGATTTGTTATTCCGGAAAAAATCTGAGTTATTTTAGCTACATAGTTTCTAGTCCATTTCACACAATCATTTCCAAAAGGAAACAGACTTTCAAGACCAAAAAATCAATGCTAACCTTTAATGAAATAAATATTTTAAGGGCAATATTAATACATAAACGTGGGCTCATACATTTAAAAATTACTTCTCTATCTCCCAGATTTATCTGCTGCCCTTTGGGGTTTTCCCCCAACCCCTTAGCTAGATAAAGTTCTCAAGCATTTGTAACTGTCATCCTAGAACTGCTTGATCTTTCTAAGAAATAGCCATTTGATGTCTTATTGTTTTCTGCTGGAGGAGACCAATTTTTGAAGGCACCCTGAATTCAGTATATGGTCTTCTTTCAAGTTTCTATATTCACTAAATGAGTCAAATTTCTTTCTTTTCTTTTATTTTTCCACAGGAAAATGCAAATACAGTCCTTCACTTACACAAATTATGCAGCTGCGTTTCCCCCATTTGGGTAAACCGCAGGGGTCAGCACATCCAGAGTTCAATAGAACTGTCTTGTCCTGGGAAAGCCACCATCGTGATCGTGACATCTCCTCTGGCAGGGAAGTATCCGTTTTCTTTTATGACTTCGATTTTCCTTAGAAAGAAGAGTAATTCTAGTGGATAGTATATTTAGACAAAACATTTTAAATTTGTTACAATGTATAGTTTAATAAATTAAACTACAACTATAAATGTGATAGAATTTTTTAAAAATTTCAGCATCAGCTTAAAATGTTAATTTCAGTCATCCATGATTACTCTTTTATAACAAATTTCTTAATTCTGACACAGGCTTCTACAAAATTGTGAGAAAACACTATGGCAAACAATGAAACAACTACTAAATAAAGCTACCATACATTTTATGCACTGATATGCCTATTTTTGGTACTCACTCTGTGAGTGTTCTATGGTATTTAACAACCATTCTAGGTCTTCTGGAATTTTATTATGTCCACTATGAGCTTTAAAAATAAGCAGATAAAAATAATTTCTAATATCTAGTAGTAGCTTATATTTTACTGCCTCATATGTGCCATTCAACAAGTTTTTGAGTTAATATAACTAATATTTGAGTTAGTTTCCTAAGCGGGTAACATTAGGAAATCCATTTCACAAATAAAAAATCAATTACAGTCAGGAGAAATACTTTGCAAAATATCACAGATTTAGCCAGTTGAGGAGGTAGCTAGCAACCTGACTCAAATATCTGACCTCTTGGCATATACAAATTTAAACTGTTTTGTCTAAATATACTATCACGCATTATTACAAGTGAATTAAATACAGTAATGCTATATTACTTTTCATAGTAGTGTCTTTTATTCTATACCTAGGATTATGCTCTGTGGCCCAGGCTGGACTCCAGTGGCCTGATGCGAGCTCATATCTCAATGAGGCCTCACACTCCAAGATTCAAGGAATACTCCTGCCTCCACCTTCAAATGCTTGGGACTACGGAAGTGCACCACCATGTCCAACTCTCCTCATTATTTTTTTATTTTATTTTTTTATTATTTTTTTTTTGCAAGTGATTTAACACAGAAACTTTATTATTGAAATTATTCTCATTACAGCATATAAAATAGCCAATGCCTAATCATGCCTAAAGGAGAAAAAAATAATCCTGTAAAACATGATTATAAGAGTATTTCCTTTATTTTACAAAGGCACTCTTTTTTTTTTCTTTTATTTATTTATTTATTTT
This sequence comes from Rhinopithecus roxellana, assembly GCF_007565055.1. NCBI lineage: Eukaryota > Metazoa > Chordata > Mammalia > Primates > Cercopithecidae > Rhinopithecus > Rhinopithecus roxellana. The sequence continues at coordinate 2,647 of NW_022142421.1, forward strand.
TTTATTTATTATACTTTAAGTTCTAGGGTACATGGTGCATACGTGCAGGTTTGTTACATATGTATAATTATGCCATGATTGGTGGCTGTTCACCCACTCAACTCGTCAGCACCCATCAATTCATCATTTATATCATGTATAACTCCCCAATGCAATCCCTCCCTCCTCCTCCCTCCCCCCCTCCCATGATAGGCCCCAGTGCGTGATGTTCCCCTTCCGAGTCCAAGTGATCTCATTGTTCAGTTCCCACCTATGAGTGAGAACAAATGCGGTGTTGGTTTCTGTTCTTGTGATAGTTTGTCTAAGAATGATGGTTCCAGCTGCATCCATGTCCCCTACAAAGGACGCAAAACTCATCCTTTTTTATGGTCTGCATAGTATTCCATGGTGTATATGTGCCACATTTTCTTAATCCAGTCTGTCACAGATGGACATTTGGGTTGATTCCAAGTCTTTGCTATTGTGAATAGTGCCGCAATAAACATACGTGTACATGTGTCTTTGTAGTAGAATAATTTATAATCCTTTGGGTATATACCCAGTAGTGGGATGGCTGGGTCATATGGTACATCTAGTCTAGATCCTTGAGGAATTGCCATACTAGTTTTCCATAATGGTTGAACTGTTTACAATCCCACCAACAGTGTAAAAGTGTTCCTATTTCTCCACATCCTCTCCAACACCTGTTGTTTCCCTGACTTCTTAATGATTGCCATTCTAACTGGTGTGAGATGGTATCTCATTGGTGGTTTTGATTTGCATTTCTCTGATGGCGAGTGATGATGAGCATTTTTTCATTGTCTGTTGGCTGTATGAATATCTTCTTTTGAGAAATGTCTGTTCATATCCTTTCCCCACTTTTGATGGGGTTGTTTGTTTTTTTCTCGTATATTGTTTGAGTTCTTTGTAGATTCTGGATATTAGCCCTTTGTCAGATGAGTAGGTTGCAAAAAATTTTCTCCCATTCTGTAGGTTGCCTGTTCACTCTGATGGTAGTTTCTTTTGCTGTGCAAAAGCTCTTTAGTTTAATGAGATCCCATTTGTCAATTTTGGCTTTTGCTGCCATTGCTTTTGGTGTTTTAGACATGAAGTCCTTGCCCATGCCTATGTCCTGAATGGTACTACCTAGATTTTCTTCTAGGGTTTTTATGGTATTAGATCTAACATTTAAGTCTCTAATCCATCTTGAATTAATCTTCGTATAAGGGGTAAGGAAAGGATCCAGTTTCAGCTTTCTACTTATGGCTAGCCAATTTTCCCAGCACCATTTATTAAATAGGGAATCCTTTCCCCATTTCTTGTTTCTCTCAGGTTTGTCAAAGATCAGATGGCTGTAGATGTGCGGTATTATTTCTGAGGACTCTGTTCTGTTCCATTGGTCTATATCTCTGTTTTGGTACCAGTACCATGCTGTTTTGGTTACTGTAGCCTTGTAGTATAGTTTGAAGTCAGGTAGCGTGACGCCTCCAGCTTTATCCTTTTGACTTAGGATTGTCTTGGCAATGTGGGCTCTTTTTTGGTTCCATATGAACTTTAAAGCAGTTTTTTCCAATTCTGTGAAGAAACTCATTGGTAGCTTGATGGGGATGGCATTGAATCTATAAATAACCTTGGGGAGTATGGACATTTTCACGATATTGATTCTTCCTATCCATGAGCATGGTATGTTCTTCCATTTGTTTGTGTCCTCTTTTATTTCACTGAGCAGTGGTTTGTAAGAGTATCCTTTGAAGACTACCTGTTTTAAGAAAAAAAAAAAAATATTGTTCACTCATTTTTCCAAACAACAGTTTAGAACGTAAAGCAAGGATCCCATGATTATAAACAACGGTATAAATTGGCAGTAAATTGATTTAAATTCTAATAGTACAGGAACACATATGACTGGTAAAGCAATTTTCAATGACAACAATCAAAGTTTCCTGATTTGCTAATGACCAGTGTTTTGTTTCAGTGCTGACTGCAGTGCAGCAAATTTAGACTGCCAACTGTTTACTCCTCTTAGGAGTCAATATTAAAAATTGCAAAAATGACTTCTGTCTTTTTTCATTACAACGACAGATAAATAAAAAGTTTTTCTCCCTTTACCATGTCTCTTACTGAACATAATCGATATATTATACTCCAATTCAGAAGCCAGATTTTTGTTTTTGCTATAGAAGCATTTATAATATGAATTTTGTTTGAAAAAAGTAATTTTATAATCTAATGATTTCAGGTAAGAATAACATGGGTAGGCTTGTTGTAACAATTATAGTACATAATTCATTATCATACTCTCTTAAAAATTGAAATAAAATGAATCTATAAATTACGTTGGGCAGTATGGCCATTTTCACGACGTTGTATTCTCCCTATCCATGAGCAGGGAATGTTCTTCCACTTGTTTGTGTCCTCTTTTATTTCCTTGAGCTGTAGTTTGTAGTTCTCCTCAAAGAGGTCCTTCACATCCCTTGTAAGTTGGATTCCTAGGTATTTTATTCTCTTTGAAGCAATTGTAAATGGGAGTTCACTCATGATTTGCCTCTCTGTTTGTCTGTTATTGCTGTATAGGAAAGATTGTGATTTTTGCATATTGATTTTTTATCCTGGGACTTTGCTGAAGTTGCTATCAGCTTAAGGAGATTCTGGGCTGAGAAGATGGCGTTTTCTAAATATACAATCATATCACCTGCAAACGGGGACATTTTGACTTCCTCTTTTCCTAATTAAATACCCTTTATTTCTTTCTCCTGCCTGATTGCCCTTGGCAGAACTTCCAAAGCTATGTTGAATAGGAGTGGTGAGAGAGGGCATCCTTGTCTTGTGCCAGTTTTCAAAGGCAATGCTCCCAGATTTTGCCCATTCAGTATGAAATTGCCTGTGGGTTTGTCATAAATAGCTCGATGCCATCCCATCAAGCTACCAATGACTTTTCCACAGAATTGGAAGAAACCACTTTAAAGTTCATATGGAACCCAAAAAGTGCCCACATTGCCAAGATAATCCTAAGCCAAAAGACAAAGATGGAGGCATCACGCTACCTCAATTGAAACTATACTGCAAGGCTACAGTAACCAAAATAGCATGATGCTAGTACCAAAACAGAGATATAGACCAATGGAACAGAACAGAGCCCTCAGAAATATACCACACATCTACAACCATCTGATCTTTACAAACCTGATAAAAACAAGAAATGGGACAAGGATTCCCTATTTAATAAATGGTGTTGGGTAAAGGGGCTAGCCATATGTAGAAAGCTGAAACTAAATCCCTTCCTTACATTTTATACAAATATTAATTCAAGATTGATTAAAGACTTAAATGTTAGACAGAAATCCATAAAACCCAGAAGAAAACCTAGGCAATACCATTCAGGACATAGGCATAGGCAAGGACTACATGTCAAAAACACCAAAAGTAATGTCAACAAAAGCCAAATCTGACAAATGAGATCTAATGAAACTAAGAGCTTCTGTACAGCAAGAGAATCTACCATCCAAGTAAACAGGCAATCTACAGAATGAGGGAGAAATTTTTGCAGTCTACTCCTCTGACAAAGGGCTAATATCCAGAACCTACAAAGAATTCAAACAAATTTACAGAAAAAAAAAAAAATGCATTAAAAATTGGACGAACATATGAGCAGACATTCTCAAAAAAAGATATTTATGCAGCCCACAGACACATGAAAAAATATTCATCACCACTGGACCATCAGAGAAAATGCAAATCAAAAACAACAATGGAAATACCATCTCACACCAGTTAGAATGGCGATCATTAAAAAGTCAGGAAACAACAGGTGCTGGAGAGGAGATGGAGAAATAGGAACACCTTTACACTGTTGGTGGGAGTGTAATTAGTTCAACTATGGTGGAAGACGTGTGGTGATTCCTCCAGGATCTAGAACTAGAGATAACATTTGACCTAGCCATCCCATTGCTGGGTAGTGTACCCAAAGGATTTATAAATCATGTTGCTGCTAAAGAGACATGCACACATATGTTATTTTGGCACTATTCAAAATAGCAAAGACTTGGAAGCCAACCCAAATGTCCAGCAAGTGATAGAGTGGATTTAAAAAAATGTTGCACATATACACCATGGAATACTACTGCAGCCAAAAAAAGGATGAGTTCATGTCATTGTAGGGACATGTATGCAGCTGGAAACCATCATTCCTCTGCAAACTGTCACAAGGACAAAAAACCAAACCCCAACTGCTTCTCACTTATAGGTAGGGATTGAACAATGAGAACACTTGGACACAGGAAGGGGAACATCACACACCGGGATTGGGGAGTGGAGAGGGATAGCATTAGGAGATACACCTAATGTAAATGATGAGTTGATGGGTGCAGCACAGCAACACGATACACGTATATATATATGTAAAAAACCTGTATGTTGTACATATGTACCCTAGAACTTAAAGTATAATTTAAAGAAAACTACAACAGAAAAAAAGAAAAATAATTATAATAAAGTGAAAATCACGTCATTTGCCACATTATCAATAGTATAAAATGTTTTTATGTGCAATTTGGATTAGTATTATCATTGCCTATATTGTTATCTGCTGTTTCGAAACAGCTGCTTGGTACAGAGCAGATGTTGATATATATATCTGTTTAATGCTGCCTATTGAATAGACTAATGTTAATTAACTAAAACATTTCAATGCTTGTCTTAATAAGGAGAATAATAATTCATACATGAAAACCCACATTAATCCACAGCCACTAGTTTTCACATTAACCCAACATGTATAACTTTAATCACTTTCTTGGATGAGATGAGGCTAAGATGTGATTTAGCCTTACTTGAGAGGAAATACAGTGCAAGTTACATAGTAAACAATGTATGACTGCAAACTGTTTTTATAATGGCATGAATTAAATTTCATTGATAAGAACTCTTAATGTCAATTGTACAACATTAATTGACCTGCTTGAAATTTATGATGGTGGACCAAAGAACAATTAGAAAATTTTAATTGTTAAAACCTAAATTTTCAGTTGTTTTTAAAATTTAACTTTGTCACTTGTCTTTAATCATTTTGTTCTACAGATTATAAAAACTTTCATTTATCATCAGGATTTCAGTGAGTTTATTATTATGTCTATTGAGTGAAAATTGTGTGTTGTGTGGTGAGAGAGAGAGAGAAGCATGTGCTGTAGAGAGTTTCCAGATACATAGATATGATTTGTTTCTAAAATCTTACAACAATAAAACTTTGTGTCTCCTGGCATCTTTGAGGCAACTAATTTGTGGTGCAATTGTTAGGCTTATTTTACTGCAGATGACACAAGTAAGAACTCTAGAAGAAGGCTAATGATCTCTTTTTACCATAACACAGTTTTTTAAAAATTAGTCATTTTTCTCAAATCCAGTCGGCCAGGCAGGGTGATGGGCCCTGGTAATCCCAGCTACTCAGGAGGCTGATGCACAGAATTGCTTGTACGCAGGAGGTGGAGATTTCAGTGAGCTGAGATTGCACTCCTGCCTTCCAGCCTGGACTCACTCAAAAAAAACAAAAAAACAAACAAAACAAAAACACACACACATACACACACAAATCTTCTTCTTACATACCAATTAAACCAACTATTTACAGGCTATGGATTGTTTTTGGGTAACTTAATATATCTACCTTGTTAACATTAACACTTTTTAAAAATTTTTCCATTCTAGGACATTCCTTTCTATGACTTTTTGTCATTATTACATCTATAGTAACACATGGATCCTTTTAGATGAGTCCAAATTTTGGACATGTGTATCCAACTCCCCATTACAATTTTTTATTTGGTGTCCCATATGCTTCTAAAATGCAATCCGCTCAAATAGGTTCTCTTTTTCTATCAGTAAATTGCATTACTATTCCCTCAACTTATCAAATTACACCCGGGACACAGTGTTAACATCCTCTTAATTGCCTCAAATATCCAAGTACCAATACCTGCATATTGTAACTTAAAAGAGCTTGTAATTCTCTCAACACTATGTTCCACATGCCAGTTTCTCTTACATAGAGCACGCACATCATTTTCTACAGGCAATTTTGAATACTTCCTTACTGTGGTCCATTGTGAAATTTTCCATGCTATAGCCAGTGAGATGTTACTAATTGTGGTTCTCTAATGGTTTATCAAGTCACACTGAATATCTCACATAATTGCTAAAATGCCAAGTTATGCCAGTAGTAAATCTGTAACTAATGGCTTCTTTTTTTTTTTTAAAAACTTAACAAAGCAACCGTTTTCTACTGCAAGATGCTATTTACTCTCCAAATCTAAGTCATAGTCCCTACAACTGACGGCAGAACTCTTTGTATTTTTACTGTCTATTATGATGCTTTGTATCTCACCTGGGCTGTTTATTCAGTACTGTGTTTTCAAAATCATAATTAAGGCAGATTCAAAGTAATTTATCTAAAATTCAAAAAGCTCAATTAAGTAAGACTTTTTTGTTTGGTAGGTAACTCAGTTTCTGATGTAATATATACTTAATTGAGAGAAGCTATTTAAGTCTACATTCATGTACCCTTCACCTTAAAGGGAATATTTATTTCTCTTCACAGAAACATTACTATGTTTCATCTTTGGGTACTTTGGGGACTTACAGGGAATAGTACACAATGTGTACTATTATAGTACAAGTGTTGACTCAGTTTTCTCAAATTCAAAAACTCCTAAACCCTAAAACACACTGGCTAATGCCTTAAGATATTAAATGTATACAGAACCTTGTTAATTAAAATTAAACAGGTTATATTATAAACCAATCATGTGTTGTAGCTGAAATCTCAACTTACAGCTTGTAAAACACAATTTTTTTGTGAGTTCTATGTTTGATCCTTTTAAATGTAAAATAAATATCATATTTATGTATATACATATGCTCCTCCTCTATTAAAAGTATCCCAGCATCTCAGATGTAGTGAGACAAGGCTAAAAAAGCAAAGCACAGAGATGGTCAGAGGAGGAAGAGTAAAGAGAACAATTTATTTCCACTTGAAGGTAAATATTAATAATACAAATAACATTTTCATTACAGGAATGTCAGACCATAGAACTTAGTTTTGATGTAAAATATTTGTGATTTAACAAGTTACTTAAAATGATCTGCTAATTTTCCAGTTGATCATTCATATAAATGTGACCTAATATTTATCAACATCACTGAGATATTAACTAGTAATTAAATTTTAACTATATCCATAAATCAGCAATTTTGAAGTGTTGTACTCACACCTGAATTGCAGATATTCTAATTGGATGACAGCATCTGTAATAAATTTGCCCTCCTTTTTACTCATAAAATCAACATCAATAACACTGAAAACACTACAGATGTTTTTTGTTGTGTGTTTCTGACAATATATCCATGTCTTTAGTACTACTGTGCAATAGGTTGATGTAAGAAAAATCAGGCTACCCTAAGAGATTTACTGAAAATTGCATTTCTTCATTTATGCTAACATCACCAAAAAATTTAAGTGAATTATTTATTTACATTATCGCTAACTATCTTTTCCTTTATTTAAGTGAAACAAAACATACATACATGCTAAGTTCCTCATGAAAGTCCTTTTGAAACCTGGCAAGAAAAACAAATAATTGGGATCCCTTAAGGATATAGATTCCGTTTCCAAGTTCTAGAAATTCTCTTTTAGATAGTGTGAGACATGACCTGGAAGCCAGTACGTTTCAAAAAGCAACATTAAGAGATAACATCAGCTGGGCACAGTACTCAAGTCTGTAATCATAGCACTTTGAGAGCCCAAAGTGTGCAGGTCACAAGGTCAGAAGATGGAGACCATCTTGACCAACATGGTGAAACCCAGTCTCTACAAAAGAATGAATATATACACAGTCCCAGCTTCTTCGGAGCCATGGCTGAGGAATCGCTTGAACACAGGAGGCAGAGTTTGAATTCAGTCGAAATACTGCCCCTGTACTCCAGCCTGGCCACTCCATCTAAAAAAAAAAAAAAAAAAAAAAAAAAAAAAAAGAGAGAGAGAGAGAGAGAGGAAAGATAACATCAATCAGACAATATCTATCTAAGGATTACTAGAAAAATGAAACAAGTGCATAAAAAACCTGAGAATACATGAAATACATTAAAGTTGCACACATTTGCAATGCATTTTAATATGTGTATATGTATATGTATATGGAATATTGATTGTACTTTAGGACACTTTTCATTTTATAACTTGATAAAATGTGCTCCTCATTTAGTTTTTAAAATAAAACATCATTGATATAAAATTATGAAAATATCTTACCTGAACTGGCATACATTACAAACAACAAACTATATTTCTGTAAATCTAATCCCTATGCCCTGAATCTTTTCTTCTCTGGAGATTCAATACTCCTGTTAGTAACTGATCACTCTTGCTCAAGTTGTTATATTTCTGTGAAAAATAAGCATTCACTGGTGTAATAGAATCAAGATTATGAAACAGCTTCTACTTGTATAAAAAGAATTCTGTTCTCATAAACAGCAAACATCTCACAAAGAAAAATATTAAATACAATTCCTTTTTGAGAGAGAAAATAAAGAGCTGTGTTAGATGTTACTGTAGATTTTATACGCTGCTATAATTAAAACAACAACAACAACAACACTTCCACAACTTCAGGAGAATAATTTAAGCCATTTAGTTATTTATAATAGTAATTTAATTCTATGTTACAGTTTTATTTTTAATAAAATGCCATCATTTTAACATTAGAAAAGTAAATTTTAAAAATATGAAGCTAGAGAATTCCTTTAAAAAGTGAATATTCAATACACAAAATAATTTAACCTTGTTTTTGAGAGTGCCAAGTAATCATTATTAATTACCATAAAATAATTTTTAAAAATCACAGGGGTTATAATGCATGTCAGCCTACATTTGTGTATGGCAAATACATCAGATAGAGTCATACAGGTTCTCTGATTTGCATTTGCAGACAACAGAATTTACTTCTAGGTATATAACTGCTCCAAACACCAAAACAAAATTAGTAGCTGTGCACCTACCTGACTAGAAAGTGATAGAGCAGGTGCACCTTCATCCTGAACAAACAGTGCCACTTTAACTTCAGCTCTCTTTTCAGCCTCACGAATTTCAAGGGAATCGCTTCTCTTCTGACTACCAATAAGAAGTACATTCCTTTGCCTTCAGGAGCACTAAGGTAGGGAATCTAGAAGCAGACATGGAGGATATGCCTGCAACTCCAGAAACAGAAACACAACTCTCTTTGTCAGATAACCACAACAAAAGAGAAAAAGAGAGTCCAAACCTCTGATAAACTCTTTGAGACTGAATTGGGAAAAACTCTTAGTCCGCTACAGAGTGTGGCTCTGACTACACCTGGTCAGACACCCCTCTCAGTTTGATTCAAAGTAAACCTCTCTGTTGACTGTCAAGCCATCCTTCAGGTTTCTCTCCTCTTTTCATAATGCTTACATTTGATGCTGAAAACTGGAACCAGTGTTGGGAGCACAAGCTCCCTTGCTTCCCAGGAAGCTGTGGGTAATGGCAGTTTATCCTAAGGTAACTCCTGGATCCTGAGAGTCTCTGGCCACCTGCCCCATCTTTTTTTCTCTCATTTAACCCATCAAGAGAATGTTGTGAGAAGGACAACAGACCTGAAGGGAACTGGAAGGCTCAGGTCAGGGCTCTAAAACCCTCAAGTCTCAGGAATCCACCTCTGACAACCAGTATTAGGTATTTCACTTCCTAACACTGGCTCCCTCTTCTCTCTCTCTCTCTCTCTCTCTCTCTCTCTCTCTCTCTCTCTCTCTCTCTCTCTCTCTCTCTCTCTCTCTCGTCTCTCTGTCAATCTCTATCTCTCTCATTCTGTTGCTCTCTCTTCATCATGTAGCTCCATTCTGGCAGTCCCTGTGCCAATTCCAACTGGAATATCCAATACAACCTTAATTCAGCCATCTGGTAAGATCTACCTTTTCCTGGATATTTCCTGGAACTGGAGAATTTCCTGCCTGCTGTCCAGTTCCTCTAAGGACCAATGGGACTAAGCTAGAGGAAACACTGGGGATGAATAGGACTTTCTCAACATAACTGTCTTCTTCCATAAAGAGGATTCCAAATTTCTATCTATCGTCTGGGGACATCTAGAACAAAACAGACATTTTTCAAAATATCTTTATAGCAAATCCAGCTTCCCGGAAGTGCTAATTGTTAAGTACATGAATTTGTAAATATATCATTCACTTGTACCCATGGGAAAGGTTTAGTGTTACTGTCATTTACAGGAAAAGCAAACAAAGAAACAAACAAAAACTTAACACGTTTTGCGTTGAAGTTAAAATGCCTAAAAGTTACATTATAACATGTAATTGAAAGTGCTAAACGTAAATTTTCATGCAAGGCATATAAAAAGAGTAGAAAGTTAAAAATTGTAAGTGGACATAAAAATGTACACTTTAATAAAAACTAAAAATTCATTTGGGCAGATAGTGACCTAGCTTGAAGAGTGTTTCATTTGTTTTTGTTTGTTTCTGTGTTTGTTTGTTTGTTTCCATGCCCCAGTGGCACCTGAAATGCCAGAAATCGGCACCGTTCACTCCCTTAAATGGGGGTGAAGCCAGGGAGCCAAGCAGTCTAGTTCAGTGAACGTCACGCCCAAGGAGCCCAGCAAGCTAAAATCCACTGCCTTGAAATTATCACTGCCAGCCAGTAGTCTGAAGTTAACCTGGGATGCTTGAGATTGGTGGGGACAGGGGTCCACCAACGCTGAGGCTTGAGTAGGTGGCTTTCCCTTCACAGTGTAAATAAAGTCACTAGGAAGTCACACAGCTCATCAAAGCTGCTGTAGCCAGACTGCCTCCCTAGATTCCTCCTGCCTGGTCAGGGCATCTCTGAAAAATGGCAGCAGCCCCAGTTAGGGGCTTGTACATAGAACTCCCATCTCCCTGAATCAGAGCACCTTTGGCAAAGGGCAGCTAGAGGCACAGATTCAGCAGACGTAACCCTTCCTGCCTGCGGTTCTGAAGACAGCTGAAGATCTCCAACAGACTGCCTCATCAAGTGGGTCCATGAATCCCATGCTTCTTGACTGGGAGACTCCTCCCCCCAGGGATCGACAGACACCTCATACAGGAGTACCCTGGCTGGTACCTGGCAGATGCTTCTGTGGGATGAAGCTTTCAGAGGAAAGAACAGGCAGCAATCTTTGCTTTTCTGTATCCTCTGATAGTGGTACTCAGGCAAAAACTGTCAGAAGTGGACCCCCAACGTAGTCCAGCACACCTGCAACTGAGGGACCTGATTGATAGAAAGAAAACTAATAAGAGAAAGGCATAGTATCAACATCTACTAAAAGGATTTCCAGAAAACAAAACAAAAACCGAATTAAAGGTCACCAACATCAAAGATCAAAGGTATAAAAATGCACAAAGGACAAAAATAGTTGAAAATTCCAAAAACAAGAATACCTCTTTTCCTCCAAAAGACCACAAGTCCTCACCAGCAAGAAAAAAAAATTGACTAGAGAATGAGTTTGAGGAATTGGCAGAAGTAGGCTTCAAAATTGGGTAATAACAAACTCTTCTGAGCTAAAAAAAATGTTGTAACCAATGCCAGGAACCTAAGAACTTCAAAAAAGGTTAGGGAAATTGCTAACTGGAATAACGAGTTAAGAGAAAAACTTAAATATCATAACGTAGTTGAAAAACACACACTACAAAGACTGCATGAAGCATACACAATTATCAATAGCCAAATCAATTAAGTGGAAAAAGGATATCAGTCACTGAAGGTCAACTTAATGAGATAAAGCATGAAGAAAAGGTTAGAGAAAATGGAGTTAATAGGAACAAAGAAAGTCTCCAAGGACTATGGGACGATGTGAAAAGATTAAACCTGCTTTGTTTGTTTGCTTGTTTGTTGGTTTGAGATGGAGTCTCACTGTGTAGCCCAAGCTGGAGTACAGGGGTGCGATCTCGGCTCACTGCAACCCCTCTTCCCTGGGGCAAGGGATTCTCTTGCCTCAGCTTCCTGAGTAGCTGGGTTTACAATCACACACCACCACATCTGACTATTTTCTGTGTTTTTAGTAGAAACAGGGTTTCAGAATGTTTTTCATGTTTGTCTAGAACTCCTGATTTCTTGATCCAACCATCTTGGCCTCCCAAAGTGCCGGGATTACAGGTGTGAACCAACATGCACAGCAAAAAACTGGCTCTTCTTTTTGGCCCAAATACAACTATAAAGTTTCCTGCTCTCTCAACACTAACTTCCATTACATTTGTCATCAACATTCTCCCTAAAGTATAAATCTTGCTGTATCAGAAACACGCAGTCTTTCATCTCTTATCCATCTCTAATCAATTGTACTTGACTTACTATGAGCAGAGAGGGGCTTATCATAGATTCACTGTTCATTACAAGAGCATTGATGTCACATTTAGGCTAAGTGCCAACTTCACAGACAGCTGTGATGTGAGAAAGGAGAAGAGTGAGCCCTTTTTAGTTGTCTTAGAGAATAATGGTAGTATAGTAGCCCACACATAGCTATGTGTTCAGTAAACATCCAGTCTTATTACTTTTTCCCTAGGACTGTGTTTTAATTAACACTAAATGCGGATATTCATAGTCTCATACAGAAGAATAAGTAGGTAAAAAGGAATGTTATGTTACCTTTTTATTTTTCAGGGTTCTTGAAGTTCTTCAGATGAACAGTGGCAGGAAACTCATCATTTTTAAAAGTAATTCTCTTTGGAGACGGTGGGGTTGGGAGGAGTTCGTTTATGAACAGACATGCAACTCATACGTTTGATACTCAGCTGTTCCATGATAGTTGTGGAATTTTTAACAAGATTTGAAAGGGATGGACATTTTGCTACCATGAAGGTTTGACATGGCAGGTCAGGAGAGATTCCAAAGACTGAGGATGATTTTACAGAGGTTCTGACAGTTGTCTTTACTTGTAGTATCAATGATTCACAAAGCTTCCAGAACTTAAGTAACTGGAAGAAAGAGTTCATCTATTACGCAGATGTGGAAGAACCCGAGAGCTTTCCTTTTGTGATTCTGGTTTCTAAGACTGGCATTAGCGAATTGCAGGTGTTTATAGAAGAAGTGAAGCTTATGCAGGGAGAACGGCGACTATCCTTACATTGTAACAAGTGCAAAAGATGCCACAAATGCGGCCATAGCCTTTGAGGAAGGGGTTCAAAAATTCTTGCATCTGAGGATATGTCAGATCACTTGATGCACAAAGGCATGGTCAACCTTCAGCAAAGCCCAAGCCTAGCTCATCTTGCTCTTGAGTTTTAGAGATAAGGCAGATGCATTCTAACCAACTCACACATGTACACATAATCACGGACACGGAGAAGAGAATTATTGTTTGTAGCAGTGTGTTACTTACTAAAATATAATGAGTGTGTATTGCTGTGTCATTAGTTGGTGGGAGAAGGGACACATCCACTCATAGAGGAATACATTTTCTCAGTAAAATCACCCTACATTTATAAATTGTAATGGTTGTCTAAAAATGGTTCTGTGATTTACATATGTAAATTAGAAATTTTATAAATGAGATGGCCAACACTTTCATTATAATTAAAATGAGACTACTGTAGAATTTATACTTGAATTTTTTTCCTGGAAAAAATGGGAAACTAATTTTTATATGTACAGATTTTTATGCAATTATCATCGTATTCTTCATGAAATAAAATGATTTCCTAAAGCTACAATATTAGATGGGAAAGATTGGAATCTAATGTATTTGCAATGCATTCTTATTTACTTTACTTCTTTATTCTTTTCAACATGGCTTAACCTTTTTCTTAGTTTTCATTCTACCTATCATTAGATTTACTCTAGTAACTACTCATCATTCTTTTGCCATTAATGAACTTCTCCCAAAATAGATCACATTTCCCAGCCCTAGGCAAAAAGTACAAGAGTTGCTTCTTCATACAGTCTGTCACACATCCAGCTAAATTCAAGCTGTCCGTGAATAAAAAGGCTTTCCACTGACAGAGTTCACTTTTAAGAAAAAAGGCGAACTTCTGAGCTTGGAGAAAAGACAAATCTGCATTTGATAACTGATTTAACACTTACAATGTGTGTGTGGAGGATACAAAATTACAGTTCTACTAATGGGATACTTAATATTTCTCTGACATTGTTCAACCTTTTGGAAAGTCTCCTAGTTGAAGTTAAGCGACTCCTTTTTAACAAAGACACAAGCTGAATTTATCACTCTCAGGGGAAATGCTAAGAAGGATTGTACTTTGTCAGAGGGTAAATAAGACATTTTTTAGGCCATAATTACTTACTGTCTTCACTATTGCTGAACATTGCTTAGTGATTTGCTTTCAAGGTTTTTTGTGTTTGCTTCAAAAAAAACCCTTCCTGCAATGATGAGACTTGATAAAACAATTGTGGCCTCTTGTGGATGTTCATATTCTCTGCAGTTGAGGACTATCTGAAGCTTGGATTGAATGTGGATGAGACCCGCAACTGGGGAGCGATGGGGATATCAAAGACCATGCTGGGTGAGTGTGGTGGCTCTCATATAGGGAGCAGAGTTTTAAAAAATTACATCAAAACATTTCTCTTCCTGGTTTCATCCAGTATTTCATCTGGAAGCGTTTTATAAATATACGATAGGAAATGGTAGCAGAACAAAGCAGGTGGCGAGTATGGCAGCAGGAGCAGTGAGAAGCAGCTGCAGAGTCAAGCTGGAAAGGAGAACCATAGATCATGCTCCATCGTTTGAAGGAAGGGTGATTCCCAGTGGTACAGAAGTTTGCTTCATACAGTCTGTCATATATCCAGCTAGAGTCAAGCTATGAATAGAAAGCTTTTCCATAGAGAGAGCTCAGTTTACAGAAAAAGGCTAACTACAGAACTTGATGAATAGATAAATGTGCATTTATAACTTACATATCAACTAAAATGTGCTGAGTAGAGGATACAAAATTACAGTCCCATTCCATTCAAATAAATAGTTTTGTTAATTTTCATCCTTGGGGAAAGTTTCTAGTTGAAGATAAAACATTCCTACTCTTTCTTGTCTCAAAAAAAATCTATGTTTCTTGACAAACCTAAGCTTTCACTTTTATATTATGATACCAGCATGTAAGTTTTCTCACAATAAACATGTCATGTGGAGGAGTAAAAGATAAGTAGAGAAAAGCATCTGTGTGGTATCCAGTGATAGGTGCTCTCTGGAGAGTCAGTGCTTTCTGGAACTCTGAACTGATAATTGGGAAGTGGTGAAGTGACTGAATTGTTAAAGATCACAAGTACAGCATGGACAAAACAGAGATTGAGAGTATGTATGTCCATGCTAAAGGAAGTATCTTAGGAAGTTTGCAGCTATAACCGGAGGACAAAACTCTGTATGCACATGTCTTCCGGATCACTTTTGGAGCACTAAAGCAGACAACCAACTTCGTGCAACATACATGTGCTAAGAGGAGCCTGATCTTAAGACTAATTTCATTTCCTTGCTCTTATGTTAGAGAGCCTGCAAGGGACATCACCTACCAGATCCAAGCTTTGCCAGCTTATCTTTCCTCATGATCATCTTGTCTCTATCAGCTGACAGCTCTACACCTGTGCCAGTGCTCTCATTCACACCTTCACACCTGCAATAGTTTTCTCTGCAGCCCACATTAGAGGTCTGGCTTAATGCTCCACTTCCTTCAGCTCCTTCAAAGAATTAGTCACATGTGCAGTTTGGCACTTAACTTCACTAATATACACCCAGTATGCTCTCTCACCTTCATTAGCATGGAGAAAAGGCTATTTTCAGTGTGCCACTGTAAACAGCTGAGCCATGTCTTCCTGCTGTCACTCACCCTGATGCTCTTGGCAGGATTTCATCAGAAACCTCTGTATTAGATACTCATTGAGGGCAGGAACAACTGTATTAAAATGTACTGTTTGCTGAAATTACTCCCAGATTTCTAGAAGAGTCTTGCCTTTCTCTGCACCCTTAGCTCTGACATTTATTTTGTTTCAATATGAGTGTTATAACAGGTTAAGACATCATCTTAGTTTGGACTTGACCAATAGGGGAAATAGTACAAAAACAGCTGTGAAGGATAGCACTTTTTTTTTTTTTTTTTTTTTTTGACAGAATTTCACTCTGTCGCCCAGGCTGGAGTGCAGTGGTACAATCTTGGCTCACTGCAAGCTCCACATCCCGGGTTCAGGCCATTCTCCTGCCTCAGCTCCAAGTAACTGGGACTACAGATGCCTGCCACCGCGCCTGCCTAATTTTCATTTTTTTTTTTCTGTAGAGACAGGGTTTCACCATGATTTCAATCTCCAGACCTCGTGATCCACCTATCTCGCCTCCCAAAGTGTTGGGATTATAGGTGTGAGCCACCACACCAAGTCTGCACTTTAAAAATGAATATTAAACTACCACAATCTGGAACAAACATCTTTATGTTAAAAATCAAATAAGTGGGGTAAAAATCATGAGAGTTATTTCACACAAGGACACAAGACAAAACTTAGAAGGACTTGCTTAAAGTTAATTCAGAATGGAACAAAATTGTTCAAGTGCTCACCATTAGCAGAGGTTGTAGAACCTGATTTTCAATGAACATTACCTATTTTACAGTAAGATCTTATTGTAGAAACAAAGAGAGCATTGCCAGCCTCCTTGGTGTACCATCTCAGCCTCCAAAAATGCTAAGATTGCAGGCATGAGCCACCATGCCCAGGCCAATTCCAAAAGTTTTATAAAATTTCTGCGACTTCCTCCACCTTCTCTTCACCCGCAAAACAATCATTACTGAGAATTCCAGTATATAAAAAAGTAAAGCAACTGCTGTGACCAAAGTACCTACATTGATATGAGTGTATATTCATGATCTGCTCGATTTTTTTTCTTTGTCTTAAATAGACACCTTTGACGTTTCAAAAAGGCTGACTACAAATGTTATTGTAATCCTGGCTTTTCTTGACAACACTCCTAAAAACTGCCTTACACTTTTTTTCATCTACGAATATCAATGGTTTACTCTCTGACGGAAAGGAAATAATCAGGGACCCACTATTCCTAGCCACCGGCAGAAGCATAAATGCGACATTTAGCACTGCACATGTGTTTCCTTAGGTTCTTGAGTACTGCTGTGTAGACTGTCTATACATTGTTATGATATATCTACATTTATAAATGAATTAATGTGAATGTATATGCTATCACATTTCATTCCCAACTGCAAATATCTTAGTTTTAAATCTATCTACCAAATCTTGACTCTGACAATTATTTTTGGATTGTTACATTAAAATGTACTACCTGGGACAGTCTCCGGGGCTCATGCATGTACTCTCAGGCGGGCTTTGGAAAAGCAGAGGTGGGTAAATCACCTGAAGTCAGGAGTTGGAGACCACTCTGGCTAATATGGTGAAATTCCGTCTCTACTGAAAATACCAAAATTCAGCACACGTGGTGTTGGAATGTAGTCCCAGCTACTCCAGAGACTGAGGCAGGAGAGTCACTTGAACCCGGGAGACAAATGTTGCCGTGAGCCAAGATCCTGCCGTTGCACTCCAGCTTGTGCAACAGAGCAAGACTCATCAACAACACAAAATAACAGCAATAATAAAATCAAAAGTAAAGAAACCAAACAAACAAGTGGCACCATTCTTCTCGAATGACTATTTGATCATAGAAAACTCAATCCTGCCAGTTTGTGGTCTCTATTAATAGCACAGCAATTTATTTGAAAGTAGATGGAAACATTTCAGAATAAATTTTGAATTAGTTATCTCTTATATAGGCTGCTTGCTTGCTCTCTTTGGGGTTCCCTTGTAAAATCAACGATGAACACTAAAAGGTGAAACATAAAAACAATTTGCCTTCACAATATTCTACAAATAGCTGTCCTAAGTTGTGTTCCTAAATACATATTCAACTGGCTTGAAGACTTGCTTGCAAAGGGAGTTGACAGAGAGAGTTCTGGTGAGAAAAGGCCATCTGGAACGTAAGCTGTGAAGCCTAAGGGAGTTCCTTCAAAAGGGCAGATGAAATCTTGATTCAATCACCAAATTTTAAAACTAGAGAACACACCTTACTTTTATATGTAAATCATAAATATCAGTAAAGAAGTGATTTATTTCATCTTCTCGCCTTATGTCATGAAGCATAATAAATCTCGTATGTGACAAAACTAAGCAATACTTCTCTTAGAAATAAAAACAAAAAGCAAAGTTAATTGACACAATATCTTCAAATTAGTCGCACACCACACATTTGTGATGTAAGAGTTGAATACTTTAACTGGGTTTAAAATTAGCTTAGTTTTTCAGAGAGAGAACACAACTATTGTAAGTGAAAAAATAACTACAAAATAAAGTAACATCACTCTTGATATGACTCAGATAAACTTTTGGTGTGTATGAGACTTAGTTAAAAATCAGCTGTTCAACAAAAAATTTCTCCCTTAATAAAACAAAAGTAGCCTCATAAATGAAAACTTACATTCATACAAATTGGGCAGCATACAGTCTCAGAGCCTGGCATCTGCTTTCCATATTCTTCTGGTTTGCGAACCCAAACTTTAGTAATTATCTTTACTAAAAAGGTAAAAGTATGCCTGCAGTAATGAATGCTGACACAAACCACTTGTTGGACTTGTCCACACATTGTCCACACAATGTAGGCATTTGGATGGGCTACAGAGGCCTTTTTCAGTGCATGGAGTTAACGGCAGCACGTCCTGGGAGTAGTTGGAGATGATACTTGGCCCCCACTGTGAGCAGTCATCTGTGTCAACAAAAGTAAAAATGTTCTGTTAGAGCTGGGAGTGTCCTTTTCCTGGGCTCAAATGGCTAAAGTGAACAGAAGGTGGAACTCTCTGAATATAATATGAAGATATTCACAACTTGGAATGCAATCTTACACCAATGTAATTCTTTCTTTAAAAAATATAGTTTTAAAATAACACCTCAGTTATGAGATGAAGTAGATTCTCTCCAAATTTCCTTTGTTGATGTTGTAAGTGACAGTATCACAGAATATGTCCTCACTTGGAAAGACAGTTTACATGTAGATGTGTTTATTTCAGATGAGGTAATTTAGAGTAGGGTGGGTCCCTAAGAAAATCACTAGTGTATTTAGAAATAGGGAACATTTGGAGATGCACAGAGTGGGAAAATGACACAAGAAGCTGGAGTTACAATGCCCCAAGCCAGGGAACTTTCAGAAGCTGGGAGAGAAACTGAACAGATCCTTACCTTAGGACCTGCATAGGAAGCATGGCAACACTGACACCTTGATTTTAGACCATGGCCCTCAGAAATGAGACAATACATTTCACTGTCCAAAGTGACTAAATTTGTGGTACTTTGTTCCAATAGTCACAAGAAAGAGAGCATTTACATTCATACAAAATGTGAAGCATATGGTTCAGAGCCTGGCATCTGTTTTCTATATGCTTCTAGTTTGTGAACCCAACTTTAGTAATTATCTTTACTAGAAAGGTGAAGGTATGCCAAGGAAGCTGTTCCCAATCCTGGACTGGAGAAGGGTGGCCAATTGCACACCAAACCCTCGGACATCTAAAGCATGTTTTACTTCACTCGTGCTGTCACGACAAACCTAAGTGAATCCTTGGATAAACGGATGTTTTTCAGATACGATCACGCAGTGATTTTTTTTTTTTTACAATGATGATGAATCCTGAAAGACTAGAAGCAAATTGTGAAAATGCCTTAACAAGGTGAATGGTAGCAGGAGAAATAATTAAAATCAACGTATGCAACAAATTTTTTTTAGGAGTGCTGCTTTGTCACCAAAGGGCCAGTGGAGTGCAGAGAAATTGTAGCTACATCCCGGAAGGCAATACTGCTACAAGTACTGAAAACAAGTTTTAATGAGGAGGGTTTCCATAATAAGAGAAAATAATGTCACAACACCACCTGGCACCTAATTCTGTCTATCATATTTTGGGGGCAAGTCCTGAATAGTTGAAAAATATCATACACACAAACAGTATACATTGCAGTTACTACAACACAATCAATTCCTTAAAGGTCATTAAAGCTGACTTGTGTGCTTGAGAGAAACAGTGCAAACGTGTCAGCCATGTATTGGGAACATAAACTGGAAAGCACTGGATTCTTCTCATATCAAAAATCTATGGCCTGTTTACTATGAATGGCAGCATGTTCTCATACCAAGCCTGGTTTCCGGAAACATTCTTGAGAAGAAAGTCAGGTGTCATCACTTCTGGTGCTGCTTTTCAGCTTCCTGTGCATGGCCTAGGTGCTCACTCAGAGGAAAGCATGCACGTATGATCCAGACAGGAAGTGCCACTGAGGGTCACTGAGGTTCTTTTTTAACCCTGGAGGTCCTGAGGAAAAAATATGATTCCTGAAAACTGCCTGAATTTTAATGGATGAACCCCAGTAGGTCCTGATGTAAATATGATTCATGAAAACTGCCTGCATACTCATGGATGACATCTCAAGGCCACAGCTTGCTACAGGTGGACTAGGTTTCTACGTGCTCAAGCGGCAGCGATTCATGATGGGTGACATAGTGAATCCAATATCATGGGAAAGTCAGAGGTCATGGTAGTCTGTGCTGAATTTAAGTAAACATAAACAACTCCCAGGACATTGCCTGGCTCACTTCCTTCAGTCTCTGAGACCCCACAGCAAGGCTCATTTAATTTTGTTAGATTCCATTTACCTCCTCAGACCAGAACATCCAGTTGTAAAATCACATTACACTATTATTACAGTATGGTAAAAATTCTTACAAAATTTAAGCCTCCATATGCAGTTTGGATTCTGCCTTCCCAGCTGGCAAAGACTGCATGTCAACAGCTGGATTATCATAGTGGCCAATAGTACACAGTGGAAGCTCCCAGACATGGTAGTCAATATGTGGCTCCTAATGAAGTAAATAATAGTATATACATATTTTAGCAGTTAGTATTGAAATTCAAAGATGACTAAAGGGAAGTGTAAACTTCTTCATTTGTTTTGCTTTCTAATTTAAACCTGGAAGATACCACAAAGCTTGTCACCATTTCCCACATACTAGTGAAGTGGCATGGCATCTCTAATAAACAAATGATAAAGCTGATATTCTTGTAGAATCCTATGTATTTCCATAAGAAAACTAGAAGACTTCTAACATAAAATCACAGACAACATTCTCATGATCTGAAAGTATGGCACATTCAGCTCAAGGGACCCTGAGTCTGCTGGCATAAGCGAGATTCACTTGGACTGGAGCAGTTAGCACCAGCACTGACACAAGAGTTAACAGAGGTAGACGGTAAGTTAAGGACCATACAAATTGGTGAGAAGACCAAGGAATTAATTAGGTTGCCTTAGAAATTTCCATCTGACATCCATTAGGGGAAGCTAAAACCAACTCTCCCTCATGTCACTTACCTAGAAAAGAGAGGCAATGTAGCACTTTGTGCTCTATTTGTCTTCTTTCTACCTGAGCTATGTGTGATATTATATATATATATATATATATATTATATATATATCCTTGCAAATAAAGAGACCATTATATGTCATGTGATACACCAATTTATAAAAAGGAAGTTTTTTGTTCTATAAAGGATGGAAGAAATAATCCATAAAGGAAGAAATTCTGAGGCACTGAGAACTCACAACTAAGTTTAACAGATTGGGGTGGATGTAATAGTTTATGCCTGTAATCCCAGTACTTTGGGGGGCTGAAGTAGGCAGACTGCTTGAGCCCAGGAGTTTGGGAACAGCCAAAGCAACAGCATGAAAGAAGAAATTCATCTCTACAAAAATACATCTTTATAGGTATACTGAAACTTATCGTGGTGGTGTGTGCTGGTACTCCCTGTTACTCTGGAGGCTGACAGGGAAGAATCACATAACCACAGCAGGGGTCAAGGTGGCAGTAAGCTAAAATACCTTGATTCAAAAGAAATAAAGAAAGAAAGAAAGAAAAGAGAAAAAAGAAAAAACTTCAGCAGATTCGCAAAAGAAATAAACCTATGAGAAACTGGGGAATAATATAAGTGATTCCACAGCTTCTAGCACAGATAAATAAAATATAAATATAGGTGAATGATGGATGGGTGGGAACATGGATGGTTATACTCAATGGTAACACCACTGTGTGTATCTTTTTGTTTGTTTGTTTGTTTGTTTTGTTTTGTTTGAGACGTTGAGAGTCTCGCTCAGTCACCCAGGCTGGAGTGCGTGGCGGATCTTGGTCATTGCAAGCTCCACCTCCCGGGTTCATGACATTCTCCTGCCTCAGCCTCACTAGCAGCTAGGACCACAGGCACCCTCCACCATGCCTGGTTAATTTTTGCACTTTTAGTAGTGACGGGGTTTCACTGTGCGAGCCAGGATGGTCTCGATCAACTGACCTCATGATCCACCCACCTCTGCCTCCCAAAGTGCTGGGATTACAGGCCTGAGCTACATGCCAGACCCACTGTGTGTATTTCTGACACAAGGGATTTGAAATCCAACGAAGCTAGGTTCTATCTAGCTCTTACTTCCTTGCAATGTGACCAGAACTACCATGTGAGTTGGGGAACTATAGCCTTGTCAACATTCCCACTACCATCTAAGCTACTCTCACACTTCAATGACAGAGTTAAGGTTTATCTGCAACCAGGGTATCCCACAGAGCCAATAATATTCGCCATCTGGTCTTTCAAAGAAAACCTTTGCCCCTGCTTTAGAAAATAGATGAAACACAGATTGATATAGAAAAATGGGATAATAAAGACAAGCAGGAATGACATGACATGCAGCCATGAAAAACTAGAAGAACTAGTAGTAATTCTCCAGAGAATGTAATGGGAGAAAGGATGGAGAGTTAAAAATGAAGAAAGTAAACAATCATATTATGAATTATGGCTGGGCTAAATTTTAGAGCTGAAGTTTGCCAAAGGAAATGCTTGTTACTTTCTTCAGCACAAACATTGAAGCAGCAGTGCCAATAAAATGGTGGGGCAAGTGTGTGTTTGTGTGTGTTTGAGTGTGTGTGGTTTGTATGTGTGGGTGCGAGTGTGGGTGTGTCGGTGTGAAAGGGAGATAACATGCATCCACACACTCATCCCCATATAAGAAGCCACAAATGGGTGAGCAACATGTTGCTAAGTCAGCAGGAGGACGAAGAAGGGAATTCAAAGAACAATTGCACTGGGGTACTGTTTCCAACTACACAGATGGGCAGAAGCCAGAGCTTACTTCATACACATTCCGTGCTTGGTGTGAGTTGTTAATTTGATTTTGCTTTTGTAAACAGCTGAAGTGGCAAGAAGGCTGTAATTTTTTGTTCAATTTTGAAAAAGGAAACTCTCAGGTGAAGTGGAAGAATGGGAAACCCTGGGAGAAAATGACCCCATTGTCACAGGAAGGGAAGGGAATAGCTGCAATCACTTAGCAAAGACTTGAGGGTATTGGGCAAAGGTGAGACACACATTGGGGATCCGCACTGTCCAATCTGTGGAACTTTCTCCAAGGCTGCAAATGTTGTACATCTGTGCTGTCCAATATGAAAGCCTGTGAGTGCATATTAGAAATGTGGCTACTGTTACTGTAGAACTGAATTTTAGTTAAACCAGAATAGTCACATGTGGATAGTGGCTATGCAATAGACAGCACAGGTCTAGAGCCAAGATTCCAAGCCGTGGCACAATCTTGACTCACTGCAAATTCAGCACCCCAGCTTCAGGAGATTCTGTCACAAACAATCACGCCAGGGTAAGCTTTGTAATATTAGTATAGACAGGGTTTCACCCTACAGCCCAAGCGGGGCTTGAACTCCTAGCCTCAAGTCACCTGCGGACCTCAGCCTCTGAAACTACTGAGATAAGAGTCATGAGCCAGCGTGCCCAGCCCGGTTTCAATATTTTTTAATAAAATGTCTCTGACATCCACCACCTTCCCTTCACCCACAAAACAAGTATTACTTAGAATTCCAATATGTAATGAAAATAAAGCAACTGCCATGACGGATATACCTGCATTGGCATGAGTGTGTTTCAGGGCTGCTCGAGTTTTCCATTGCTTTAACAGGGTCTTTGAAGAATCTCCAAGCAACACTTGTACCAGAGGCCCTGAGGAGGTAGCTACACAGAATTAGATAGTAGATTAAATTGGGAATTGAGGACAACAGGAGAACCTAGGATCATTTCCAAATGTGTAGCTGTGGGGAACAAAGAATGTGGCTCTCTTCTAAGATGCCCTCATCCCAATCTCCAAAACTTGTGAGTATGTTACTCCCCTGGGACAGAGGCAAGGCTCTGAGGGCCGAGATTTTCCCTCATCTTGTCCGTCTGGGCTGGGCATTCAACTCGGGCCGTGACTGGGGGAATGAGGAGGTTTGGGAGGAAGCTGTTGATGAGAAGGCTGGCACCTGATGACTTAGGAATACACAAGTGCGCCTCATTGGGGACAGGTGGAAATGAAGTCTCCTTGATGTTCCTTAAAACCCGTTTCACTCTAAGCCACTCAGGGCTTCCCCAGAGGCTTTTCTCAGTAGTTAACCTGAACACTGTTTTTTTTCAGTCGTTCGCCTTCCCTCTACCGCCAGGTAACCTGCAACCATTGTGTCTTCTAGTCCAACTTGCTCCTGTGTGTGACATGTTGAGTCAAGATGAGCAGGGAAAAGGTACACCAAATGTTGAAGGACTGGGGGGATGGGGCACACTCAAAGTATCAGAATTAGCTTCATCTGTTCCATAATTTTAAAAGTGTAACCTGTAACGAGTAGTTCACATTTAAATTCATCCAATGTTTGAGTTTCAAGACTCTATCTGAAACATTACAGTGTCTTTGAAACCATTGAGAATATGTTGTTTGAGTCACTTAAAGGAGAATGTTCAAATTGAACTGACATAAACACAGGAGCAGAAAGCATTTATATAATGAACACATTTTAGTAAGATTAGGCCCGTGTTATAAATCTGGCTTACAGGTTCTGAAACTAGCGAGTGGGTTTGTAATACATTTGGATGAGGGACCTTGACATCACATAGAAAACACTAGTGTGCTTTTTTAATAGTTTGGGCAATGAACACTTCCGCTTTAAAGTATATTGATATGCCTGAATTTTTAATTTGAGCATCAAACATCTGTAGGCATACTTTATATTTGGATTAACAGCTAGGAATGGGATGATTCAATGTGTTTTCATTGCAATATGCATTTCAAAAGCATATTTTACATTTAAATTGTGTAGATACATCCTGTGTATATCTTCTTAAAGCTTAAGTTATCTGGTGTGAACATGTCTCTGCTTCCTTAAAGGTTTTTGAAATCTCATTTTGTGGCAACAGGCTTACCTTTGGATATGCTTGTAACATAAAAGCAGTCTTTTGTTGTTTAATATTTTGGTTATATTTTCCAGCAGTCCACAGAGGTGTGATGAACTGGCAGAATTTGTTCCTATACTTCATATCCCAAGCATAAGCTGCTGAAATGGGATTCTAGGGAAGTGAAGTTTTGGTTTTGTTTTTGTTTTTTGTTTTTTTTTGTTTGTTTTTTGCTTTTCCTATCCACCAATATATCTGTCTGTAGCAATATATTGACATTGATTATTTTTTAAAGTAAATATTTGTCCCCCTGTTGTGGAGATTTAGTTGTCTTATTGTTTGCTCTTTTCCGATAGAGGCAGCCAATATGCAGTGTGCACCATTTGTGTTAGTGTAAATGTATAGCTGTGTGAATTGACAGTGTGCACCATTTGTGTTAGTGTAAATGTATAGCTGTGTGAATTGACAGATTTGGAATGAGTAGATTAAAACACACTTGCATTTTAAATATATATAAGCCCTGAGACATTCCTCTACCAAGTGAATGAGCACAGCTATGCTTCCACTCCATTGCCAACATTAGCGTTATCAAACTTTTGATCTTAATGGTGTTCTAGGGAAAATAATGGTTCCTTTGTGTCATTAATTTGCATTTATGATTTTGTTCATGTTTATTCAACATCTGATAATCTTGCTCTTACTTGGTAGACATTTTATTTTTTTCTCTAATCTGTGCATGCTTTTCCCCATTTTTCAGTTTTGTTCTCTATTGTTTTAACTGATTTGTAAGAGCCGCTTAACAATATTAAATGTCATCATTTTAATCCTGGTTATGCCTCCATATTATTGCAACTATTTTTTCCAGTGTATTATTTTTCTTTATTTTATGCCATATGCAAACTTTTAATTTTTATGTAGTGAGATTGATAAATATTTCTCCTTATTCCTTCCAGGATCTGTAACATGCTTGGGAAGGACATTTTTCAGATTTATTCTTAGAAGTTACAACCAAAGTGACTCATTCTTGTGATCTCAGCATTTTGGAAGACCTAGACAGGAGGATCACTTGAGGCCACGAGTTTGAGATCAGCCTGGGTGGGCAACATGGGAAGACTCTGTCTCTCCAAAAGAAATAATTAATTAATTAATTAATTAACTAATTAATTAATTAATACATTTGCTGGGCATGGTGGATGGTGGTAAATGCCTGAGCATTTTCAACATATGGGAAAGTTGAAAGAATTCTAGTCAACACTTAGATACCTACCACTGGTATTTCACTGAAACATTTATGTTATATATGTGTCATCATTTTAATCTGTCCACATATTCATCTATCTTGCAGGGTTTTTTTTTTTTTTTTTTTTGCATTTCAAAGTAAATTGGAGACACCTATGCTTTCCCCTAAGTATACTCTTTACTTTTGAATGAGAAGTCTGGCCTCTTATGTACCTCCTGATGCTTCTGTGTTCTAATGTGACCTGTTACTTTTTAATAGCTGACAACTTTCTACTTATTGATGATGATCAGTTGGCAGATACTTATCTTCAGTATAGAAACTTTGAGTCTTTAGAAATAAAGCTCAATGAATATAAGAGAGAAATAGAAGAGCAACTTCTGGCAGAAATGTGTCAAAAGGTAATCTTTATCTTGTTACAGATAACAAGAGTCATGTTTTGTTTGTCATCTAAAGATTTAATCTTAGGTATTTTTGAAAAACACCTGGAATGTTTAATAAAAATGGA
>NW_022142422.1:0-1735 GCF_007565055.1 Rhinopithecus roxellana
AGTATCTTTCTAGTTTTGTCTGAGAATATTTCCCTTTTTGCAATAAGTTTCCATGTGCTCCAAAATACCTCACTGCAATTTCCAAGAAAGCAGTGTTAAGAAACTGTTCAAATGAATAGAGCAGTGTAAATATGTGAATTGAATTCACGCATCACAAAGTAGTTTTTCAGAACACTTCTTTTTTGTATTTCCCTGAGGATATTTTCTTTGTCATCATAGGCTTCAAAGCACTCCCAAATACCCTATTGCAGATTCCACGAAAATAGTGTTATCAAACTGCTCAGTGAAATGTACAGTGTAACTCTGTGAGATGAATTCACACATTACAAAGCAGTTTCTTAGAAAGCTTCTTTTAGGTTTTTCTATGAGGATATATCCTTTTTCACTACACGTCTCAATGAACTCCCAAATATCTCTTTGCAGATTCCACGAAAACTGTGTTAGCAAACTGCTCCATGAAAAGTAAATTGTAACTCTGTGAGATGAATTCACACAATACAAAGAACTTTCTCAGAAAGTTTCTTTCTAGTTTTTATCTGAGGATAATTCCTTTTTCACCGTAGGTCTCAATGCATTACAAAATATCCCTTTGCAGATTCAACGAAAACAGTGTTAGCAATCTGCTCCATGAAACAAAAGGTGTGACTCTGTGAGATGAATTCACACATCATGAAACAGTTCTTCAGAACACTTCTTTCTCGTTTTACTATGAGGATATTTACTCTTTCACTATAATCCTCAATGCGCTTACAAATATCCCTTTGCAGATTCCACGAAAATTGTGGTAGCAAACTGCTCCATGAAAAGAAAGGTGTAACTCTGTGAGATGAATTCACACATCACAAACAACTTTCTCAGAAAGCCTCTTTCTAGTTTTCATCTGAGGATATTTCCTTTGTCACCGTATGCTTCAATGAGATTCAAAATATCCCTTCTCAGTTTCCCCAAAAACAGTGCTAACAAACTGACCCATGAAAACAATCGTGTAATTCTATGATATGAATTAACACATCATAAAGCCATTCCTCAGAAAGCTTCTTTCTAGTTTTTATACGATGATATTTCCTTTGTTACCATAAGCTTCAATGCGCTTTGAAATATCCCATTGCAGATTCCAAGAATACAGTGTTAGCAAACGGCTCAATGAATAGAACATTGTACCTCTCTGAGATGTATTCACACATCACAAAGAAGTTTCTCAGAAAGCTTCTTTCTAGTTTTTATCTGAGAATATTTCATTTTTCACCATAGGTCTCAATGTGCTCCCAAATATCCCTTTGCAGATTCCACGAAAATAGTGTTAGCCAACTGCTCAATGAAAAGAAAGTTGTAACTCTGTGATATGAATTGACACATCACAAAAATCCTTCCCAGAACGTTTCTTTCTAGTTTTTATCTGAGAATATTTCCTTTGTCACCATAGGCTTCAATGCAATCCAAAACATCCCTTCTCAGATTTCACAATAATAGTGCAATCAAAATGATCCAAGAAAAGAATCGTGTAACTCTGTAAGAAGAATTCACAAATCTCAAAGCAGTTTCTCAGGAAGTATCTGTCTAGTTTTTGTCTGAGGATAATTCATTTTCACAGTAAGTTTCAATGCCCTCTGAATATCCCATTGCAGATTCCAAGGAAACAGTGTTAACAAATTGCTCAATGAAAAGAACAGTGTAACTGTGTGAACTGAATTCACACATCACAAATCAGTTTCTCAGAAAGTTTCTATTTGTTTTT
>NW_022142423.1:0-762 GCF_007565055.1 Rhinopithecus roxellana
TTTTCTCTGAGGATATTTCCTTTTACACCATAGGTCTCAACTTGCTCCCTCATATCACTTTGTAGATAGCACATAAACATTGTTAGCAAGCTGTTCCATGAAAAGAAAGGTGTTACTCTGTGAGATGAATACACATGTCATAAAGAAGTTTCTCAGAAAATTTCTTTCCAGTTTTTATCTATTTAGTTCTTTTTCAACATACGCTTCAAGACAATCCAAAATATCCCTTCTCAGATTCCCCAAAAAGAGTGTAAACAAACTACTCCATGAAAAGAATTGTGTAATTCTGTGAGATGAATTCACAAATCATAAAGCAGTTTCTCAGAAAGCTTCTTTCTAGTTTTTGTCTGAAGATATTTACTTTTCCACCATAGGCCTAGATGCACCCACGAATATCCCTTTGAGGATTCCAGGAAAATAGGGTTAGCAAACTGCTCCATGAAAAGAAAGGCATGAATTTTTTATACGAACTGACACATCACAAAGAAGTTTCTCAGAAAGTTTCTTTCTATTTTTTATCTGAGGATATTTCCTTTGCCACCATAGGCTTCAATGCAATCCAAAATATCCCTTCTCAGATTCCCCAAAAACAGGGCTACCAAACACCTCCATGTAAATAATCAAGTAACTCTGTGAGATGAATTCACAAATCACAAAGCCGTTTCTCAGAAAGCTTCTTTTTGGTTTTTGTCTGAGGATATTTCCATTGTCAATATATGCTTTCATGCACTCCCAAATAACCTTTCTCAGAGCAAACTGCTC
>NW_022142424.1:0-5837 GCF_007565055.1 Rhinopithecus roxellana
GCTTCAATACTCTCCAAAAACCCTATGCAGATTCCACGAAAACAGTTTTATCAAAAAGCTCAATTAAACGAATGGTGTAACTCTGTATGATGAATTCACACATCATGGTGCAGTTTCTCAGAATGACTCTTTCTAGTTTTTAATCTGAGGATACTTCCTTTTTGAGTATTGGCCTCAATTCACTCCCAAATATCCCTTTGCAGATTCCTCAAAAGCTGTGTTATCAAACTCTTCCATGAAAGAAAGGTGTAATACTGAGAAACGAATTCTAACATCAAAAAGAACTTTCTCAGAAAGCTTCTTTCTGGTTTTTATCTGAGAATATTTCCTTTGTCATGATAGGCTTCAATGAGATCCAATATATCCCTTCTCAGATTCCCCAAAAACAGTTCTACCGAACGGATCCATGAAAAGTATGATGTAACTTTTTCACTATAGGCCTCAAGGCAATCCCAAATATCCCCTTGCAGATTCCATGAAAAGAGTGTTAGGTAACTGCTCCATGAAAAGAAAGGTGTAATTGTGTGAGATATATTAACACATCACAAAGAGTTCCTCAGAAAGACTCTTTCTAGTTTAAATCTGAGGATATTTCCTTTGTCACTGTAGGTTTCAATGCAATCCAAAATATCCCTTCTCAGGTTCCAGAAAAATCAGTGCTACCAAACTGCTCCATGAAAAGAATCATGTAACTCTGAGAGATGAATTAACACATCATAAAGTGGTTTCTCAGAAAGTTTGTTTCAAGTTTTTTTATGAGGATATTTCCTTTGTCACCATAAGTTTCAATGCAGTCCGAAGAATCCCATTGTAGAACCCAGGAAAACGGTGTTGGCAAACTGCTCAATGAAAAACAGTATAAGTCTCAGAGATGAATTCACACATCCCAAAGCACTTTCTCAGAAAACTTCTTTCTAGTTTTTATCTGAGGATTTTTCCTTTGTCCCACAGGCTTCAATGCAATCCAAAATATCCCTTCTCAGATTCCCAAAAACAGTGCCATGAAAATAATCCTGTAACTCTGTGAGATGAATTCACAAATCACAAAGCAGTTTCTCCGAAAGATTCTTTCTGGTTTTTTTCTGAGGATATTTCTGCTGTAACCATAGGCTTCAATGCGATTAAAAACTCCCTTTTCAGATTCCCCAAAAACAATGCTAGCAAGGTGCTCCATGGAAATAATCGTGTAACTCTGTGAAATGAATTCACACATCACAAAGCTGTTTCTCGGAAAGATTCTTACTAGTTTTTATCTGAGGATATTTCCTTTTTCATCCTATTCTTCTATGTGCTCCGGAATATACCATTGCAGATTCCATGAAAAAGTGTTAGTAAACTTCTGAAAGAAAAGAATGAGGTTACTTTGAGAGGTGAATTCAGGCATCACAAAGCAGTTCCTCAACAAGCTTCTTTCTAGTTATTATCTGAGTATATTTCCTTTTTCTCCATAGGGCGCAATGCACTCCCAAATATCACTTTGCAGATTCCACGAAAACAGTGTTAGGGAACTACTAAATGAAAAGAAAGGGTTAACTCAGTGAGATGAATTCACACATCACAAAGTGCTTTCTCATAAAACTTCCTTCTAGTTTTTATCTGAGGATATTTTCTTTGTCACCAGAGGCTTCAATGCTATCCACATATCCCTTCTGAGATTCCCCAAAAACAGTGCTACGTAACTGCTCCATTAATTGAATCATGTAACTTTGTCAGATGAATTCACAAATCACCAAAGCAGTTTCTCAGAAAAACTTTCTAGATTTTTCGGAGGGTATTTCCTTTTCACCAATAGGCCTCAATGTGCCATGAATATCCCTTTGCAGATTCCACGAAAAGAGTGTTAGGAAACTGTTGCCAAGTAAGGAAAGGTGTATATTGGGAGATGAGTTCACACATCACAAGGTAGTTTTCTCAGAAAGCTTCTTTTTTTGTTGTAGTCTGAGGATATTTCCTTTGTCACCATATTCTTCAATGCGCTCCCAAATATCCAACTGCAGATTCCCCAACAACAGTGTTACCACACTGCTGCCTGAAAAAAATAGTGTAACTCTGTGAAATGAATTTACACAGCACAAAGCTGTTTCTCAGTAAGATTCTTACTAGGTTTTTATCTGAGGCTATTTGCGTTTCACCATATTCCGCTATGTGTTCCCAAATATCCCAATGCAGATTCCATGAAAAAAAAGTGTTAGCAAATTTCTCAATGAAAAGACAGTGTAAAGTTCTGAGATGAATTCACACATCACAAAGCAGTTTCACAGAAAGGTTGTTTTTGGTTTATATCTGAGGATATTTCCTTTGTCACGATAGACTTCAACGCGCTCCAAAATATCCTATTGCAGATTCCACGAAACAGTGTTATCAAACTGCTCAGTGAAAAGAAAAGTGTAACTCTGTGCGATGAATTCACACATCACAAAGCAGTTTCTCAGAAAGCTCCTTTCTAGTTTTCATCTGAGGATATTTCCTATTTCAACATAGGCCTCAAAGCGCTCCCAAATATCCTTTGAAGATTCCATGAAAACAGTGTTAGCAAACTACTAAATGAAAAGAAAGGGTTAACTCAGGGAGATGAATGCACACATCACAAAAAACTTTCTCAGAAAGCTCCTTTCAAAGTTTTATCTGAGGATATTTCCCTTGTCACCATGTGCTTCAATGTCATCCAAAATATCCCACCTCAGTTTCCCCAAAAACAGTGCTACCAAACTGCTCCATGATACAGTGGTGTAACTCTGTGAAATGAATTCACAAAACATAAAGCAGTTTCCCAGAAAGCTTATTTCTAGCTTTTGTCTGAGGATATTTCCTTTGTCAGAATTATCTTCAATTCTCTTCAAAATATCCCATTGCAGATCTGTGAAAAAGTGTTAACAAACGTCTCAATTAAAAGAACGGTGTAACTTTGTGAGA
The DNA here is from genome assembly GCF_007565055.1 of Rhinopithecus roxellana. Lineage (NCBI taxonomy): Eukaryota > Metazoa > Chordata > Mammalia > Primates > Cercopithecidae > Rhinopithecus > Rhinopithecus roxellana. The sequence continues at coordinate 2,914 of NW_022142424.1, forward strand.
TGAATTCACATATCACAAAGCAGTTTCACAGAAAGCTTCTTTTTGGTTTTTATCTGAGGATATTTATTTGTTACCAGAGGCTTCAATGTGCTCGAAAATATGCTATTGCAGATTCCACTAAACAGTGCTATCAAATTGCTCAATGAAAAGAATGGTGTAACTCCGTAGATGGAATTCACACATCACAAAGTAGATTCTCAGAGGGCTTTTTTCTAGTTTTTATCTGAAGATATTTCTTATTTCACCATAGGCCTCAATGCACTCCCCTAATATTCCTTTGCAGATTCCAAGAAAACAGTGTTATCAAACTGCTCCATTAAAAGAAAGTTGTATATCTGAGAGATGAATCCACACATAAAAAAGTAGATTTTCAGAAAGCTTCATTTTGATTAAGCTGAGGATGTTTCCTTTGTCACCATAGGCTTCAATGTGCTCCCAAATATCTTATTGCAGATTCTTCAAAAATAGTGTTATCAAACTGCTCAATGCAAAGAATGGTGCAAGTCTGTGAGATGCATTCAGGCATCACAAAGCTGTTTTTCAGAAAGCTTCTTTCTAGCTTTAATCTGAGTATATTTCCTTTTTCACCATATTCCTCAATGCTCTCCCGAATATCCCATTGCTGATTCCATGAAAAAAGTGTTAGCAAACTTCTCAATAAAAGAATTCTCTACCACTTTGAGGATGAATCCACACATCACAATGAAATTTCTCAGAACGTTTCTTTCTACTTTTTATCTGAGAATATTTCCTTTGTCAATACAGGCTTCAATGTGTTGCAAAATATCCCTTCTCAGATTCCCCAAAAAAAGGGCTACCAAACTGCTCCATGAAAAGAACCGTGTTACTCTGGGAGATGAATTCACAAATCACAAAGTAGTTTCTCAGAAAGCTTCTTTCTAGTTTTTATGAGGATATTTCCTTTTTCACTATAGGCCTCAATACACTCGGGAATATCACCTTGTAGATTCAGTGAAAATAGTGTTAACAAACTACTCCATGAAAGAACGTGTAAATACATGAGATGATTCACACATCATGAAGCAGTTTCCCAGAAAGCTTCTATTTGGTTTTTGTCTGAGGATATTTCCATTGTCACCAAAATCTTCAATGCATTCCCAAATATTCTATTGAAAATTCCACGAAAAAGTGTTATCAACCTGCTCATTGAAAAGAATGGTGTAAATCTGTAAGATGAATTCACACGTCACAAAGCAGTTTCTGAGAAAGCTTCCTTCTCGTTTTATCTGAGGATAATTCCTTACACACTGTAGGCCTCAATGCACTTTCAAATATCCCTTCGCAGATGCCACAAAAACAGTGTTAGCAAACTGATTCATGAAAAGAAAGGTGCAAATCTGTGAAAAGAATTCAAAAACATCACAAAGCGCTTTCTCAGAAAACTTCCTTCTAGTTTTGTTCTGAGGACATTTCCTTTTTCACCATAGGCTTCAATGCAATCCAAAATATCCCTTTTCAGATTCCCCAAAAGCAGGGCTACCAAACTGTTCTCTGGAAAGAATCATGTGACTCTGTGAGATGAATTAACACATCACAAAGCATTTTCTCAGAAAGTTTCTTTATAGTTTTTAACTGATGATATTTCCTTTTTCACCATAGACCTCAATGTGCTCCCAAACAGACTTTTGCAGATTCCACAAAAAGAAGTGTTAGCAACTGATCCATTAACAGAAAAGGTGTTACTCTGTGGATGAATGCATAAATCACAAAGAAGTTTCGCAAAAAGGTTCTTTCCAATTTTTATCTGAGGCTTATTTCCTTTGTCAACCATAGGGCTTCAACGCGATCTAAAATATCCCTTGCACATCCTCCAAAAACAGTGCATAGCCAAACTGCCATCATGAAAAAGAATGGTGTAAACTCTGTGAGATGAATTCACGCAATCACAAAGCTGTTCTCAATAGATCTTTCCAGTTTTCATCTGAAGATATTTCCTTCTTCAAAATATTCCTCAATGAACTCCCGAATATCCCATTGCAGATTCCACGTAAAAAGTGTTAGCAAACTTATCAATGAGAAGACGGTGTAACTCTGAGAGATGAATGCACACATCACAGAGGTTTCTCAGAAGGATTCTTTCTAGTTTTTATCTGAGGATGTTTTCTCTGCAACCATAGGATTCAATGCGATTCAAACGATCCCTTCTCAGATTCCCAAAAACAGTGATACCAAACTGATCCAAGAAAAGTGTCGTGTAACTCTGTGAGATGAATTCACAAATAAAAAAGCAGTTTCTCCGAAAGCTTTTTTCTAGTTTTTGTCTGAGGATATTTCCTTTGTCACTATAAGCTTCAATGCCCTCTGAAATATCCCATTGCAGATGTCAAGTAAACAGTGTTAGCACACTGCTCAATGAAAAGAACAGGGTTACGCTGTCAGATGAATTCACACATCACAAAGCGCTTTCTCAGAAAGCTTCTGTTTGGTTTTTATTTGGGATATTTCCTTGTCACCATAGGCTTCATTGAGCTACCAAATATCCCATTGCAGGTTCCACCAAAACGGTGTTAGCAAACTGCTCCATGAAAAGTAGGTGTAAATCTGTGAGATGAATTCACACATTAAAACGAACTTTCTCAGAAATCTTCTTTCTATTTTTTTCTGTGGATATAACTTTTTCACCATAGGCCTCAATGCTCTCCTAAATTTCCCTTTGTAGATTCCATGAAAACATTGTTAGCAAACTGTTCCATGAAAAAAAGGTGTAACTCTGTGAGATGAATTCACACATCACAAAGAACTGTCTCAGAAAGCTTCTTTCTAATTTTTATCTGAGGATATTTCCTTTGTGAAAATATTCTCCAATGCACTCCAAAACATCCCTTCTCAGATTCCCTGAAAACAGTGTGGCCAAAATGCTCCATGAACAGAAATGTGTAACTCTGTGAGATGAATTCACAAAT
>NW_022142425.1:0-1629 GCF_007565055.1 Rhinopithecus roxellana
CTCTGTGAGATGAATTCACACATCACCAAGAAGTTTCTAAGAAAGCTTCTTTCTAGTTTTCATCTGGATATTTCCTTTGTCACTGTAATGTTCATTACGCTATGAAGTATCTAATTGCAGATCTCCAGAAAACTATGCTAACAAACTGATCACTGAAGAGAAACGTGTAACTCTGTGAGTTGCATTCACACATGGTAATGCAGTTTCTCAGAAAGCTTCTCTTTAGTTATTATGTGAGGACATTTCCTTTATCACCATGGGCCCCTATAGGCTCCCAAATATCACTTTGCAGATTAGACGAGAAGAGTGTTAGCAAACTTCTTCTTGAGGCAGAGGTTGTAACTCTGTGAGATGAACTCACAGATCAGAAAGAAGTTTCTCAGAAAGCTTCTTTCACGTTTTGAACGGATGAAATTTCCTTTATCAGCGTAGGCCTCAATGTGATCCAAAGAAGCTCTTCTCAGTTTCCCCAAAGACAGTGTTAATGGACTGCTCCACGAAACATAAGTGTAACTCTGTGAGATGAATTCACACATCACCAAGAAGTTTCTAAGAAAGCTTCTTTCTAGTTTTCATCGGATATTTCCTTTGTCACTGTAATGTTCATTGCGCTATGAAGTATCTAATTGCAGATCTCCAGAAAACTGTGTTAACAAACTGATCACTGAAGAGAAACGTGTAACTTTGTGAGTTGCATTCACACATGGTAATGCAGTTTCAGAAAGCTTTCTCTTTAGTTATTATGTGAGGACATTTCCTTTATCACCATGGGCCCCTATAGGCTCCCAAATATCACTTTGCAGATTAGACGAGAAGAGTGTTAGCAAACTTCTTCTTGAGGCAGAGGTTGTAACTCTGTGAGATGAACTCACAGATCAGAAAGAAGTTTCTCAGAAAGCTTCTTTCACGTTTGAACGGATGAAATTTCCTTTATCAGCGTAGGCCTCAATGTGGTCCAAAGAAGCCCTTCTCAGTTTCCCCAAGACAGTGCTAATGGACTGTTCCACGAAACATAAGTGTACTCTGTGAGATGAATTCACACATCAACAAAGTTTCTAAGAAAGCTTCCTTCTAGTTTTCACTGTGGATATTTCCTTGTCACTGTAATGTTCATTGCGCTATGAAGTATGTATTTCAGATTTCCAGAAACTGTGCTAACACTGATAACTGAAGAGAAACGTGTAACTTTGTAGGTGCAGTCACACATGGTAATGCAGTTTCTCAGAAAGCTTCTCTTTAGTTATTATGTAGGATATTTCCTTTATCACCATGGCCCCGATAGGCTCCCAAATATCACTTTGCAGATTCCACGAAAAAGTGTTAGCAAACTGCTTCTTGATTCAAGATTGTAACTCTGTGAGATGAACTCACTGATCAGAAAGAAGTTTCTCAAAAGCTTTTTCACGTTTGAACGGATGAAATTTCCTTTATCAGCGTAGGCCTCAATGTGATCCAAAGAAGCTCTTCTCAGTTTCCCCAAAGACAGTGTTAATGGACTGCTCCACGAAACATAAGTGTAACTCTGTGAGATGATTCACACATCACCAAGAAGTTTCTAAGAAAGCTTCTTTCTAGTTTTCATCTGGATATTTCCTTTCACTGTAATGTTCATTGCGCTATGAAGTATCT
>NW_022142426.1:0-46670 GCF_007565055.1 Rhinopithecus roxellana
CTGAGAAGGGCTTCTTTGGATCATTTGAGGCCTACGCTGATAAAGGAAATTTCATCCGTTCAAAACGTGAAAGAAGCTTTCTGAGAACTTCTTTCTGATCTGTGAGTTCATCTCACAGAGTTACAACCTCTGCTCAAGAAGCAGTTTGCTAACACTCTTTCGTGGAATCTGCAAAGTGATATTTGGGAGCCTATTGGGGCCCATGGTGATAAAGGAAATATCCTCACATAATAACTAAAGAGAAGCTTCTGAGAAACTGCATTGCCATGTGTGAATGCAACTCACAGACTTACGCCAGTGTTCTTTGGAGCCGTTTCTTTGGACTGTTTCCGTGGATTCTGAGAAGTGATATTTCAGATAGCTTTGAAGAATAGAAGGAGAAAGGAAATATCCTTCAAGAGAAAGCGGAACCAAGCTTTGTGAGAAACTGCTTTGTGATATGTGAATTCATTTCACAGTGTTCTATCACCCGTTCTCGGGGGAGTTTCCTAGCACTCATTTTGAGGAATCTCAGATGTGATGGTCTTGGATATCGTTGAATCGCATGCTGAATAAGGAACTATCCTCAGAGAAACCTGCAGAGAAGGCTTCTCAAAAACTCTTTGTTGTGGGTGAATTCAGCCCACAGATGTCCATCATTGTTTCCACTGAGAAACTCGCTAGCAGAATTTTCGCAGAATCTGCAATAGGACACACGGTGGCGCTCCAAGACCACAAATAACCTCGTCTTACTAAAGAAAGAAGCTTTCTGAGAAACGCTATGTGATGTGTGAATTCAACTCACTAAGTTGCAGCGGTATTTCGTGGGGCCGTGGCCTAGGCCTATTTGTGTGGAATCTGAGAACAGATATTCCGATCCCTTTGAAAACAATGGGGCCAATGGAAACATCTTCCAATAAAAATGAGAAAGAAGCTTTCTGAGAAACTTCTTTCTGATCTGTGAGTTCATCTCACAGAGTTACAACCTCTGCCTCAAGAAGCAGTTTGCTAACACTCTTTTCGTGGAATCTGCAAAGTGATATTTGGGAGCCTATTGGGGCCCATGGTGATAAAGGAAATATCCTCACATAATAACTAAAGAGAAGCTTTCTGAGAAACTGCATTGCCATGTGAATGCAACTCACAGAGTTACACGTTTCTCTTCAGTGATCAGTTTGTTAGCACAGTTTTCTGGAAATCTGCAATTAGATACTTCATAGCGCCATGAACATTACAGTGACAAAGGAAATATCCACAATGAAAACTAGAAAGAAGCTTTCTTAGAAACTTCTTGGTGATGTGTGAATTCATCTCACAGAGTTACACTTATGTTTCGTGGAGCAGTCCATTAACACTGTCTTTGAGGAATCTGAGAAGGGCTTCTTTGGATCACATTGAGGCCTACGCTGATAAAGGAAATTTCATCCGTTCAAAACGTGAAGGAAGCTTTCTGAGAAACTTCTTTCTGATCTGTGAGTTCATCTCACAGAGTTACAACCTCTGCCTCAAGAAGCAGTTTGCCTAACACTCTTTCGTGGAATCTGCAAAGTGATATTTGGGAGCCTATTGGGGCCCATGGTATAAAGGAAATATCCTCACATAATAACTAAAGAGAAGCTTTCTGAGAAACTGCATTGCCGTGTGAATGCAACTCACAGAGTTACACGTTTCTCTTCAGTGATCAGTTTGTTAGCACAGTTTTCTGGAAATCTGCAATTAGATACTTCATAGCGCAATGAACATTACAGTGACAAAGGAAATATCCACAGATGAAAACTAGAAAGAAGCTTTCTTAGAAACTTCTTGGTGATGTGTGAATTCATCTCACAGAGTTACACTTATGTTTCGTGGAGCAGTGTTAACACTGTCTTTGAGGAATCTGAGAAGGGCTTCTTTGGATCATATTGAGGCCTAAGCTGATAAAGGAAATTTCATCCGTTCAAAACGTGAAAGAAGCTTTCTGAGAAACTTCTTTCTGATCTGTGAGTTCATCTCACAGAGTTACAACCTGCCTCAAGAAGCAGTTTGCTAACACTCTTTTCGTGGAATCTGCAAAGTGATATTTGGGAGCCTATTGGGGCCCATGGTTATAAGGAAATATCCTCACATAATAACTAAGAGAAGCTTTCTGAGAAACTGCATTGCCAAGTGTGAATGCAACCCACAGAGTTACACGTTTCTCTTCAGTGATCAGTTTGTTAGCACAGTTTTCTGGAAATCTGCAATTAGATACTTCATAGCGCAATGAACATTACAGTGAGAAAAGGAAATATCCAGAGATGAAAACTAAAAGAAGCTTTCTTAGAAACTTCTTGGTGATGTGTGAATTCATCTCACAGAGTTACACTTATGTTTCGTGGAGCAGTCCGTTAACACTGTCTTTGAGGAATTCTGAGAAGGGCTTCTTTGGATCATTGAGGCCTACGCTGATAAAGGAAATTTCATCCGTTCAAACGTGAAAGAAGCTTTCTGAGAAACTTCTTTCTGATCTGTGAGTTCATCTCACAGAGTTACAACCTCTGCCTCAAGACAGTTTGCTAACACTCTTTTCGTGGAATCTGCAAAGTGATATTTGGGAGCCTATTGGGGCCCATGGTATAAAGGAAATATCCTCACATAATAACTAAAGAGAAGCTTTCTGAGAAACTGCATTGCCAAGTGTGAATGCAACCCACAGAGTTACACGTTTCTCTTCAGTGATCAGTTTGTTAGCACAGTTTTCTGGAAATCTGCAATTAGATACTTCATAGCGCAATGAACATTACAGTGACAAAGGAAATATCCAGATGAAAACTAGAAAGAAGCTTTCTTAGAAACTTCTTGGTGATGTGTGAATTCATCTCACAGTTACACTTATGTTTCGTGGAGCAGTCCATTAACACTGTCTTTGAGGAATCTGAGAAGGGCTTCTTTGGATCACATTGAGGCCTACGCTGATAAAGGAAATTTCATCCGTTCAAAACGTGAAAGAAGCTTTCTGAGAAACTTCTTTCTGATCTGTGAGTTCATCTCACAGAGTTACAACCTCTGCCTCAAGAAGCAGTTTGCTAACACTCTTTTCGTGGAATCTGCAAAGTGATATTTGGGAGCCTATTGGGGCCCATGGTGATAAAGGAAATATCCTCACATAATAACTAAAGAGAAGCTTTCTGAGAAACTGCATTGCCATGTGAATGCAACTCACAGAGTTACACGTTTCTCTTCAGTGATCAGTTTGTTAGCACAGTTTTCTGGAAATCTGCAATTAGATACTTCATAGCGCAATGAACATTACAGTGACAAAGGAAATATCCACAGATGAAAACTAGAAAGAAGCTTTCTTAGAAACTTCTTGGTGATGTGTGAATTCAATCTCACTAGAGTGCCCAGCGTATTTTCGTGAGCAGTTCCGGTAGGCACCTGGTTCTGGTGGAGATTCTGAGGAAGGGCTATCCGTTATACCACTTTGAGGCCTAACACTGGAGGACAATGAGAAATTCATCCGTTCAATAAAACCGTGAGAAGAAGCTTTCTGAGAAACTTCTTTCTGATCTGTGAGTTCATCTCACAGAGTTACAAACCTCTGCCTCAAAGAAGCAGTTTGCTAACACTCTTTTTCGTGGAATCTGCAAAGTGATCTTTGGGAGCCTATTGGGGCCCATGGTGATAAAGGAAATATCCTCACATAATAACTAAAGAGAAGCTTTCTGAGAAACTGCACATTGCCAAGTGTGAATGCAACTCACAGAGTTACACGTTCTCTCAGTGATCAGTTTGTTAGCACAGTTTTCTGGAAATCTGCAATTAGATACTTCATAGCGCATGAACATTACAGTGACAAAGGAAATATCCACAGATGAAAACTAGAAAGAAGCTTTCTTAGAAACTTCTTGGTGATGTGTGAATTCATCTCACAGAGTTACACTTATGTTTCGTGGAGCAGGCCATTAACACTGTCTTTGAGGAATCTGAGAAGGGCTTCTTGGATCATATTGAGGCCTACGCTGATAAAGGAAATTTCATCACATCCGTTCAAACGTGAAAGAACGCTTTCTGAGAAACTTCTTTCTGATCTGGTGAGTTCCATCTCACAGAGTTACAAACCGCTGCCCTCAAGAAGCAGTTTGCTAACACTCTTTTCGTGAATCTGCAAAGTGATATTTGGGAGCCTATTGGGGCCCATGGTGATAAAGGAAATATCCTCACATAATAACTAAAGAGAAGCTTTCTGAGAAACTGCATTGCCAAGTGTGAATGCAACCCACAGAGTTACACGTTTCTCTTCAGTGATCAGTTTGTTAGCACAGTTTTCTGGAAATCTGCAATTAGATACTTCATAGCGCAATGAACATTACAGTGACAAAGGAAATATCCAGAGATGAAAACTAGAAAGAAGCTTTCTTAGAAACTTCTTGGTGATGTGTGAATTCATCTCACAGAGTTACACTTATGTTTCGTGGAGCAGTCCATTAACACTGTCTTTGAGGAATCTGAGAAGGGCTTCTTTGGATCATATTGAGGCCTACGCTGATAAAGGAAATTTCATCCGTTCAAAACGTGAAAGAAGCTTTCTGAGAAACTTCTTTCTGATCTGTGAGTTCATCTCACAGAGTTACAACCTCTGCCTCAAGAAGCAGTTTGCTAACACTCTTTTCGTGGAATCTGCAAAGTGATATTTGGGAGCCTATTGGGGCCCATGGTATAAAGGAAATATCCTCACATAATAACTAAAGAGAAGCTTTCTGAGAAACTGCATTGCCAAGTGTGAATGCAACCCACAGAGTTACACGTTTCTCTTCAGTGATCAGTTTGTTAGCACAGTTTTCTGGAAATCTGCAATTAGATAATTCATAGCGCAATGAACATTACAGTGACAAAGGAAATATCCAGAGATGAAAACTAGAAAGAAGCTTTCTTATAACCTTCTTTTTGATGTGTGAATTCATCTCACAGAGTTACACTTATGTTTCGTGGAAGAGTCCGTTAACACTGTCTTTGAGGATTCTGAGAAGGGCTTCTTTAGACCACTTTGAGGCCTACGCTGATAAAGGAAATTTCATCCGTTCAAACCGTGAAAGAAGCTTTCTGAGAAACTTCTTTCTGATCTGTGAGTTCATCTCACAGAGTTACAACCTCTGCCTCAAGAAGCAGTTTGCTAACACTGTTTTCGTGGAATCTGCAAAGTGATATTTGGGAGCCTATTTGGGCCCATGGTGATAAAGGAAATATCCTCACATAATAACTAAAGAGAAGCTTTCTGAGAAACTGCATTGCCATGTGTGAATGCAACTCACAGAGTTACACTATCTCTTCAGTGATCAGTTTGTTAGCACAGTTTTCTGGAAATCTGCAATTAGATACTTCATAGCGCAATGAACATTACAGTGACAAAGGAAATATCCACAGATGAAAACTAGAAAGAAGCTTTCTTAGAAACTTCTTGGTGATGTGTGAATTCATCTCACAGAGTTACACTTATGTTTTGTGGAGCAGTCCATTAACACTGTCTTTGAGGAATCTGAGAATGGTTCTTTGGATCATATTGAGGCCTACGCTGATAAAGGAAATTTCATCCGTTCAAAACGTGAAAGAAGCTTTCTGAGAAACTTCTTTCTGATCTGTGAGTTCATCTCACAGAGTTACAACCTATGCCTCAAGAAGCAGTTTGCTAACACTCTTTTCGTGGAATCTGCAAAGTGATATTTGGGAGCCTATTGGGGCCCATGGTGATAAAGGAAATGTCCTCACATAATAACTAAAGAGAAGCTTTCTGAGAAACTGCATTGCCATGTGTGAATGCAACTCACAGACTTACGACAGTGTTCTTTGGAGCCGTTTCTTTGGACTGTTTCCGTGGATTCTGAGAAGTGATATTTCAGATAGCTTTGAAGAATAGAAGGAGAACGGAAATATCCTTCAAGAGAAAGCGGAACCAAGCTTTGTGAGAAACTGCTTTGTGATATGTGAATTCATTTCACAGTGTTCTATCACCCGTTCTCGGGGGAGTTTCCTAGCACTCATTTTGAGGAATCTCAGATGTGATGTCTTGGATATCGTTGAATCGCATGCTGAATAAGGAACTATCCTCAGAGAAACCTGCAGAGAAGGCTTCTCAAAAACTTCTTTGTTGTGGGTGAATTCAGCCCACAGATGTCCATCATTGTTTCCACTGAGAAAACTCGCTAGCAGAATTTTCGCAGAATCTGCAATAGGACACACGGTGGCGCTCCAAGACCACAAATAACTCGTCTTACTAAAGAAAGAAGCTTTCTGAGAAACGCTATGTGATGTGTGAATTCAACTCACTAAGTTGCAGCGGTATTCGTGGGGCCGTGGCCTAGGCCTATTTGTGTGGAATCTGAGAACAGATATTCCCGATCCCTTTGAAAACAATGGGGCCAATGGAAACATCTTCCAATAAAAATGAGAAAGAAGCTTTCTGAGAAACTTCTTTCTGATCTGTGAGTTCATCTCACAGAGTTACAACCTCTGCCTCAAGAAGCAGTTTGCTAACACTCTTTTCGTGGAATCTGCAAAGTGATATTTGGGAGCCTATTGGGGCCCATGGTGATAAAGGAAATATCCTCACATAATAACTAAAGAGAAGCTTTCTGAGAAACTGCATTGCCATGTGTGAATGCAACTCAGAGAGTTACACGTTTCTCTTCAGTGATCAGTTTGTTAGCACAGTTTTCTGGAAATCTGCAATTAGATACTTCATAGCGCAATGAACATTACAGTGACAAATGAAATATCCACAAATGAAAACTAGAAAGAAGCCTTCTTAGAAACTTCTTGGTGATGTGTGAATTCATCTCACAGAGTTACACTTATGTATCGTGGAGCAGTGCATTAACACTGTCTTTGAGGAATCTGAGAAGGGCTTCTTTGGATCATATTGAGGCCTAAGCTGATAAAGGAAATTTCATCCGTTCAAAACGTGAAAGAAGCTTTCTGAGAAACTTCTTTCTGATCTGTGAGTTCATCTCACAGAGTTACAACCTCTGCCTCAAGAAGCAGTTTGCTAACACTCTTTTCGTGGAATCTGCAAAGTGATATTTGGGAGCCTATTGGGGCCCATGGTTATAAAGGAAATATCCTCACATAATAACTTAAGAGAAGCTTTCTGAGAAACTGCATTGCCAAGTGTGAATGCAACCCACAGAGTTACACGTTTCTCTTCAGTGATCAGTTTGTTAGCACAGTTTTCTGGAAATCTGCAATTAGATACTTCATAGCACAATGAACATAACAGTGAGAAATGAATTATCCAGAGATGAAAACTAGAAAGAAGCTTTCTTAGAAACTTCTTGGTGATGTGTGAATTCATCTCATAGAGTTTCACTTATGTTTCGTGGAGCAGTCCGTTAAAACTGTCTTTGAGGATTCTGAGAAGGGCTTCTTTAGACCACTTTGAGGCCTACGCTGATAAAGGAAATTACAACCGTTCAAAACGTGAAAGAAGCTTTCTGAGAAACTTCTTTCTGATCTGTGAGTTCATCTCACAGAGTTACAACCTCTGCCTCAAGAAGCAGTTTGCTAACACTCTTTTCGTGGAATCTGCAAAGTGATATTTGGGAGCCTATTGGGGCCCATGGTTAATAAAGGAAATATCCTCACATAATAACTAAAGAGAAGCTTTCTGAGAAACTGCATTGCCATGTGTGAATGCAACTCACAGAGTTACACTTATCTCTTCAGTGATCAGTTTGTTAGCACAGTTTTCTTGAAATCTGCAATTAGATACTTCATAGCGCAATGAACATTACAGTGACAAAGGAAATATCCACAGATGAAAACTAGAAAGAAGCTTTCTTAGAAACTTCTTGGTGATGTGTGAATTCATCTCACAGAGTTACACTTATGTTTCGTGGAGCAGTCCATTAACACTGTCTTTGAGGAATCTGAGAACGGTTCTTTGGATCATATTGAGGCCTACGCTGATAAAGGAAATTTCATCCGTTCAAAACGTGAAAGAAGCTTTCTGAGAAACTTCTTTCTGATCTGTGAGTTCATCTCACAGAGTTACAGCCTCTGCCTCAAGAAGCAGTTTGCTAACACTCTTTTCGTGGAATCTGCAAAGTGATATTTGGGAGCCTATTGGGGCCCATGGTGATAAAGGAAATATCCTCACATAATAACTAAAGAGAAGCTTTCTGAGAAACTGCATTGCCATGTGTGAATGCAACTCACAGAGTTACACGTTTCTCTTCGGTGATCAGTTTGTTAGCACAGTTTTCTGGAAATCTGCAATTAGATACTTCATAGCGCAATGAACATAACAGTGACAAATGAAATATCCACAGATGAAAACTAGAAAGAAGCTTTCTTAGAAACTTCTTGGTGATGTGTGAATTCATCTCACAGAGTTACACTTATGTTTCTTGGAGCAGTGCATTAACACTGTCTTTGAGGAATCTGAGAAGGGCTTCTTTGGATCATATTGAGGCCTAAGCTGATAAAGGAAATTTCATCCGTTCAAAACGTGAAAGAAGCTTTCTGAGAAACTTCTTTCTTATCTGTGAGTTCATCTCACAGAGTTACAGCCTCTGCCTCAAGAAGCAGTTTGCTAACACTCTTTTCGTGGAATCTGCAAAGTGATATTTGGGAGCCTATTGGGGCCCATGGTGATAAAGGAAATATCCTCACATAATAACTAAAGAGAAGCTTTCTGAGAAACTGCATTGCCATGTGTGAATGCAACTCACAGACTTACGCCAGTATTCTTTGGAGCCGTTTCTTTGGACTGTTTCCGTGGATTCTTAGAAGTGATATTTCAGATAGCTTTGAAGAATAGAAGGAGAAAGGAAATATCCTTCAAGAGAAAGCGGAACCAAGCTTTGTGAGAAACTGCTTTGTGATATGTGAATTCATTTCACAGTGTTCTATCACCCGTTCTCGGGGGAGTTTCCTTGCACTCATTTTGAGGAATCTCAGATGTGATGTCTTGGATATCGTTGAATCGCATGCTGAATAAGGAACTATCCTCAGAGAAACCTGCAGAGAAGGCTTCTCAAAAACTTCTTTGTTGTGGGTGAATTCAGCCCACAGATGTCCATCATTGTTTCCACTGACAAACTCGCTAGCAGAATTTTCGCAGAATCTGCAATAGGACACACGGTGGCGCTCCAAGACCACAAATAACCTCGTCTTACTAAAGAAAGAAGCTTTCTGAGAAACGCTATGTGATGTGTTAATTCAACTCACTAAGTTGCAGCGGTATTTCGTGGGGCCGTGGCCTAGGACTATTTGTGTGGAATCTGAGAACAGATATTCCCGATCCCTTTGAAAACAATGGGGCCAATGGAAACATCTTCCAATAAAAATGAGAAAGAAGCTTTCTGAGAAACTTCTTTCTGATCTGTGAGTTCATCTCACAGAGTTACAACCTCTGCCTCAAGAAGCAGTTTGCTAACACTCTTTTCGTGGAATCTGCAAAGTGATATTTGGGAGCCTATTGGGGCCCATGGTAATAAAGGAAATATCCTCACATAATAACTAAAGAGAAGCTTTCTGATAAACTGCATTGCCATGTGTGAATGCAACTCACAGAGTTACACGTTTCTCTTCAGTGATCAGTTTGTTAGCACAGTTTTCTGGAAATCTGCAATTAGATACTTCATAGCGCAATGAACATTACAGTGAGAAATGAAATATCCACAGATGAAAACTAGAAAGAAGCTTTCTTAGAAACTTCTTGGTGATGTGTGAATTCATCTCACAGAGTTACACTTATGTTTCGTGGAGCAGTCCGTTAACACTGTCTTTGAGGATTCTGAGAAGGGCTTCTTTAGACCACTTTGAGGCCTACGCTGATAAAGGAAATTTCATCCGTTCAAACCGTGAAAGAAGCTTTCTGAGAAACTTCTTTCTGATCTGTGAGTTCATCTCACAGAGTTACAACCTCTGCCTCAAGAAGCAGTTTGCTAACACTCTTTTCGTGGAATCTGCAAAGTGATATTTGGGAGCCTATTGGGGCCCATGGTGATAAAGGAAATATCCTCACATAATAACTAAAGAGAAGCTTTCTGAGAAACTGCATTGCCATGTGTGAATGCAACTCACAGAGTTACACGTTTCTCTTCAGTGATCAGTTTGTTAGCACAGTTTTCTGGAAATCTGCAATTAGATACTTCATAGCGCAATGAACATTACAGTGACAAAGGAAATATCCACAGATGAAAACTAGAAAGAAGCTTTCTTAGAAACTTCTTGGTGATGTGTGAATTCATCTCACAGAGTTACACTTATGTTTCGTGGAGCAGTCCATTAACACTGTCTTTGAGGAATCTGAGAAGGGCTTCTTTGGATCACTATTGAGGCCTACGCTGATAAAGGAAATTTCATCCGTTCAAAACGTGAAAGACGCTTTCTGAGAAACTTCTTTCTGATCTGTGAGTTCATCTCACAGAGTTACTACCTCTGCCTCAAGAAGCAGTTTGCTAACACTCTTTTCGTGGAATCTGCAAAGTGATATTTGGGAGCCTATTGGGGCCCTATGGTGATAAAGGAAATATCCTCACATAATAACTAAAGAGAAGCTTTCTGAGAAACTGCATTGCCATGTGTGAATGCAACTCACAGACTTACGCCAGTGTTCTTTGGAGCCGTTTCTTTGGACTGTTTCCGTGGATTCTGAGAAGTGATATTTCAGATAGCTTTGAAGAATAGAAGGAGAAAGGAAATATCCTTCAAGAGAAAGCGGAACCAAGCTTTGTGAGAAACTGCTTTGTGATATGTGAATTCATTTCACAGTGTTCTATCACCCGTTCTCGGGGGAGTTTCCTAGCACTCATTTTGAGGAATCTCAGATGTGATGTCTTGGATATCGTTGAATCGCATGCTGAATAAGGAACTATCCTCAGAGAAACCTGCAGAGAAGGCTTCTCAAAAACTTCTTTGTTGTGGGTGAATTCAGCCCACAGATGTCCATCATTGTTTCCACTGAGAAACTCGCTAGCAGAATTTTCGCAGAATCTGCAATAGGACACACGGTGGCGCTCCAAGACCACAAATAACCTCGTCTTACTAAAGAAAGAAGCTTTCTGAGAAACGCTATGTGATGTGTGAATTCAACTCACTAAGTTGCAGCGGTATTTCGTGGGGCCGTGGCCTAGGCCTATTTGTGTGGAATCTGAGAACAGATATTCCCGATCCCTTTGAAAACAATGGGGCCAATGGAAACATCTTCCAATAAAAATGAGAAAGAAGCTTTCTGAGAAACTTCTTTCTGATCTGTGAGTTCATCTCACAGAGTTACAACCTCTGCCTCAAGAAGCAGTTTGCTAACACTCTTTTCGTGGAATCTGCAAAGAGATATTTGGGAGCCTATTGGGGCCCATGGTGATAAAGGAAATATCCTCACATAATAACTAAAGAGAAGCTTTCTGAGAAACTGCATTGCCAAGTGTGAATGCAACTCACAGAGTACACGTTTCTCTTCAGTGATCAGTTTGTTAGCACAGTTTTCTGGAAATCTGCAATTAGATACTTCATAGCGCAATGAACATTACAGTGACAAAGGAAATATCCAGAGATGAAAACTAGAAAGAAGCTTTCTTAGAAACTTCTTGGTGATGTGTGAATTCATCTCACAGAGTTACACTTATGTTTCGTGGAGCAGTCCATTAACACTGTCTTTGAGGAATCTGAGAAGGGCTTCTTTGGATCACATTGAGGCCTACGCTGATAAAGGAAATTTCATCCGTTCAAAACGTGAAAGAAGCTTTCTGAGAATCTTCTTTCTGATCTGTGAGTTCATCTCACAGAGTTACAACCTCTGCCTCAAGAAGCAGTTTGCTAACACTCTTTTCATGGAATCTGCAAAGTGATATTTGGGAGCCTATTGGGGCCCATGGTGATAAAGGAAATATCCTCACATAATAACTAAAGAGAAGTTTTCTGAGAAACTGCATTGCCATGTGTGAATGCAACTCACAGACTTACGCCAGTGTTCTTTGGAGCCGTTTCTTTGGACTGTTTCCGTGGATTCTGAGAAAGTGATATTTCAGATAGCTTTGAAGAATAGAAGGAGAAAGGAAATATCCTTCAAGAGAAAGCGGAACCAAGCTTTGTGAGAAACTGCTTTGTGATATGTGAATTCATTTCACAGTGTTCTAACACCCGTTCTCGGGGGAGTTTCCTAGCACTCATTTTGAGGAATCTCAGATGTGATGTCTTGGATATCGTTGAATCGCATGCTGAATAAGGAACTATCCTCAGAGAAACCTGCAGAGAAGGCTTCTCAAAAATTCTTTGTTGTGGGTGAATTCAGCCCACAGATGTCCATCATTGTTTCCACTGAGAAACTCGCTAGCAGAATTTTCGCAGAATCTGCAATAGGACACACGGTGGCGCTCCAAGACCACAAATAACCTCGTCTTACTAAAGAAAGAAGCTTTCTGAGAAACGCTATGTGATGTGTGAATTCAACTCACTAAGTTGCAGCGGTATTTCGTGGGGCCGTGGCCTAGGCCTATTTGTGTGGAATCTGAGAACAGATATTCCCGATCCCTTTGAAAACAATGGGGCCAATGGAAACATCTTCCAATAAAAATGAGAAAGAAGCTTTCTGAGAAACTTCTTTCTGATCTGTGAGTTCATCTCACAGAGTTACAACCTCTGCCTCAAGAAGCAGTTTGCTAACACTCTTTTCGTGGAATCTGCAAAGAGATATTTGGGAGCCTATTGGGGCCCATGGTGATAAAGGAAATATCCTCACATAATAACTAAAGAGAAGCTTTCTGAGAAACTGCATTGCCAAGTGTGAATGCAACTCACAGAGACACGTTTCTCTTCAGTGATCAGTTTGTTAGCACAGTTTTCTGGAAATCTGCAATTAGATACTTCATAGCGCAATGAACATTACAGTGACAAAGGAAATATCCAGAGATGAAAACTAGAAAGAAGCTTTCTTAGAAACTTCTTGGTGATGTGTGAATTCATCTCACAGAGTTACACTTATGTTTCGTGGAGCAGTCCATTAACACTGTCTTTGAGGAATCTGAGAAGGGCTTCTTTGGATCACATTGAGGCCTACGCTGATAAAGGAAATTTCATCCGTTCAAAACGTGAAAGAAGCTTTCTGAGAATCTTCTTTCTGATCTGTGAGTTCATCTCACAGAGTTACAACCTCTGCCTCAAGAAGCAGTTTGCTAACACTCTTTTCATGGAATCTGCAAAGTGATATTTGGGAGCCTATTGGGGCCCATGGTGATAAAGGAAATATCCTCACATAATAACTAAAGAGAAGTTTTCTGAGAAACTGCATTGCCATGTGTGAATGCAACTCACAGACTTACGCCAGTGTTCTTTGGAGCCGTTTCTTTGGACTGTTTCCGTGGATTCTGAGAAAGTGATATTTCAGATAGCTTTGAAGAATAGAAGGAGAAAGGAAATATCCTTCAAGAGAAAGCGGAACCAAGCTTTGTGAGAAACTGCTTTGTGATATGTGAATTCATTTCACAGTGTTCTAACACCCGTTCTCGGGGGAGTTTCCTAGCACTCATTTTGAGGAATCTCAGATGTGATGTCTTGGATATCGTTGAATCGCATGCTGAATAAGGAACTATCCTCAGAGAAACCTGCAGAGAAGGCTTCTCAAAAACTTCTTTGTTGTGGGTGAATTCAGCCCACAGATGTCCATCATTGTTTCCACTGAGAAACTCGCTAGCAGAATTTTCGCAGAATCTGCGATAGGACACACGGTGGCGCTCCAAGACCACAAATAACCTCGTCTTACTAAAGAAAGAAGCTTTCTGAGAAACGCTATGTGATGTGTGAATTCAACTCACTAAGTTGCAGTGGTATTTCGTGGGGCCGTGGCCTAGGCCTATTTGTGTGGAATCTGAGAACAGATATTCCCGATCCCTTTGAAAACAATGGGGCCAATGGAAACATCTTCCAATAAAAATGAGAAAGAAGCTTTCTGAGAAACTTCTTTCTGATCTGTGAGTTCATCTCACAGAGTTACAACCTCTGCCTCAAGAAGCAGTTTGCTAACACACTTTTCGTGGAATCTGCAAAGTGATATTTGGGAGCCTATTGGGGCCCATGGTAATAAAGGAAATATCCTCACATAATAACTAAAGAGAAGCTTTCTGAGAAACTGCATTGCCAAGTGTGAATGCAACCCACAGAGTTACACGTTTCTCTTCAGTGATCAGTTTGTTAGCACAGTTTTCTGGAAATCTGCAATTAGATACTTCATAGCGCAATGAACATTACAGTGACAAAGGAAATATCCAGAGATGAAAACTAGAAAGAAGCTTTCTTAGAAACTTCTTGGTGATGTGTGAATTCATCTCACAGAGTTACACTTATGTTTCGTGGAGCAGTCCATTAACACTGTCTTTGAGGAATCTGAGAAGGGCTTCTTTGGATCACATTGAGGCCTACGCTGATAAAGGAAATTTCATCCGTTCAAACCGTGAAAGAAGCTTTCTGAGAAACTTCTTTCTGATCTGTGAGTTCATCTCACAGAGTTACAACCTCTGCCTCAAGAAGCAGTTTGCTAACACTCTTTTCATGGAATCTGCAAAGTGATATTTGGGAGCCTATTGGGGCCCATGGTGATAAAGGAAATATCCTCACATAATAACTAAAGAGAAGCTTTCTGAGAAACTGCATTGCCATGTGTGAATGCAACTCACAGAGTTACACGTTTCTCTTCTGTGATCAGTTTGTTAGCACAGTTTTCTGGAAATCTGCAATTAGATACTTCATAGCCCAATGAACATAACAGTGACAAATGAAATATCCACAGATGAAAACTAGAAAGAAGCTTTCTTAGAAACTTCTTGGTGATGGGTGAATTCATCTCACAGAGTTACACTTATGTTTCGTGGAGCAGTGCATTAACACTGTCTTTGAGGAATCTGAGAAGGGCTTCTTTGGATCATATTGAGGCCTAAGCTGATAAAGGAAATTTCATCCGTTCAAAACGTGAAAGAAGCTTTCTGAGAAACTTCTTTCTGATCTGTGAGTTCATCTCACAGAGTTACAACCTCTGCCTCAAGAAGCAGTTTGCTAACACTCTTTTCGTGGAATCTGCAAAGTGATATTTGGGAGCCTATTGGGGCCCATGGTAATAAAGGAAATATCCTCACATAATAACTAAAGAGAAGCTTTCTGAGAAACTGCATTGCCATGTGTGAATGCAACTCACAGACTTACGCCAGTGTTCTTTGGAGCCGTTTCTTTGGACTGTTTCCGTGGATTCTGAGAAGTGATATTTCAGATAGCTTTGAAGAATAGAAGGAGAAAGGAAATATCCTTCAAGAGAAAGCGGAACCAAGCTTTGTGAGAAACTGCTTTGTGATATGTGAATTCATTTCACAGTGTTCTATCACCCGTTCTCGGGGGAGTTTCCTAGCACTCATTTTGAGGAATCTCAGATGTGATGTCTTGGATATCGTTGAATCGCATGCTGAATAAGGAACTATCCTCAGAGAAACCTGCAGAGAAGGCTTCTCAAAAACTTCTTTGTTGTGGGTGAATTCAGCCCACAGATGTCCATCATTGTTTCCACTGAGAAACTCGCTAGCAGAATTTTCGCAGAATCTGCAATAGGACACACGGTGGCGCTCCAAGACCACAAATAACCTCGTCTTACTAAAGAAAGAAGCTTTCTGAGAAACGCTATGTGATGTGTGAATTCAACTCACAAAGTTGCAGCGGTATTTCGTGGGGCCGTGGCCTAGGCCTATTTGTGTGGAATCTGAGAACAGATATTCCCGATCCCTTTGAAAACAATGGGGCCAATGGAAACATCTTCCAATAAAAATGAGAAAGAAGCTTTCTGAGAAACTTCTTTCTGATCTGTGAGTTCATCTCACAGAGTTACAACCTCTGCCTCAAGAAGCAGTTTGCTAACACTCTTTTCGTGGAATCTGCAAAGTGATATTTGGGAGCCTATTGGGGCCCATGGTGATAAAGGAAATATCCTCACATAATAACTAAAGAGAAGCTTTCTGAGAAACTGCATTGCCAAGTGTGAATGCAACTCACAGAGTTACACGTTTCTCTTCAGTGATCAGTTTGTTAGCACAGTTTTCTGGAAATCTGCAATTAGATACTTCATAGCGCAATGAACATTACAGTGACAAAGGAAATATCCACAGATGAAAACTAGAAAGAAGCTTTCTTAGAAACTTCTTGGTGATGTGTGAATTCATCTCACAGAGTTACACTTATGTTTCGTGGAGCAGTCCATTAACACTGTCTTTGAGGAATCTGAGAAGGGCTTCTTTGGATCATATTGAGGCCTACGCTGATAAAGGAAATTTCATCCGTTCAAAACGTGAAAGAAGCTTTCTGAGAAACTTCTTTCTGATCTGTGAGTTCATCTCACAGAGTTACTAACCTCTGCCTCAAGAAGCAGTTTGCTAACACTCTTTTCGTGGAATCTGCAAAGTGATATTTGGGAGCCTATTGGGGCCCATGGTGATAAAGGAAATATCCTCACATAATAACTAAAGAGAAGCTTTCTGAGAAACTGCATTGCCATGTGTGAATGCAACTCACAGACTTACGCCAGTGTTCTTTGGAGCCGTTTCTTTGGACTGTTTCCGTGGATTCTGAGAAGTGATATTTCAGATAGCTTTGAAGAATAGAAGGAGAAAGGAAATATCCTTCAAGAGAAAGCGGAACCAAGCTTTGTGAGAAACTGCTTTGTGATATGTGAATTCATTTCACAGTGTTCTATCACCCGTTCTCGGGGGAGTTTCCTAGCACTCATTTTGAGGAATCTCAGATGTGATGTCTTGGATATCGTTGAATCGCATGCTGAATAAGGAACTATCCTCAGAGAAACCTGCAGAGAAGGCTTCTCAAAAACTTCTTTGTTGTGGGTGAATTCAGCCCACAGATGTCCATCATTGTTTCCACTGAGAAACTCGCTAGCAGAATTTTCGCAGAATCTGCAATAGGACACACGGTGGCGCTCCAAGACCACAAATAACCTCGTCTTACTTAAGAAAGAAGCTTTCTGAGAAACGCTATGTGATGTGTGAATTCAACTCACTAAGTTGCAGCGGTATTTCGTGGGGCCGTGGCCTAGGCCTATTTGTGTGGAATCTGAGAACAGATATTCCCGATCCCTTTGAAAACAATGGGGCCAATGGAAACATCTTCCAATAAAAATGAGAAAGAAGCTTTCTGAGAAACTTCTTTCTGATCTGTGAGTTCATCTCACAGAGTTACAAGCCTCTGCCTCAAGAAGCAGTTTGCTAACACTCTTTTCGTGGAATCTGCAAAGTGATATTTGGGAGCCTATTGGGGCCCATGGTGATAAAGGAAATATCCTGACATAATAACTAAAGAGAAGCTTTCTGAGAAACTGCATTGCCAATGTGTGAATGCAACTCACAGAGTTACACGTTTCTCTTCGGTGATCAGTTTGTTAGCACAGTTTTCTGGAAATCTGCAATTAGATACTTCATAGCGCAATGAACATTACAGTGACAAATGAAATATCCACAGATGAAAACTAGAAAGAAGCTTTCTTAGAAACTTCTTGGTGATGTGTGAATTCATCTCACAGAGTTACACTTATGTTTCTTGGAGCAGTGCATTAACACTGTCTTTGAGGAATCTGAGAAGGGCTTCTTTGGATCATATTGAGGCCTAAGCTGATAAAGGAAATTTCATCCGTTCAAAACGTGAAAGAAGCTTTCTGAGAAACTTCTTTCTTATCTGTGAGTTCATCTCACAGAGTTACAGCCTCTGCCTCAAGAAGCAGTTTGCTAACACTCTTTTCGTGGAATCTGCAAAGTGATATTTGGGAGCCTATTGGGGCCCATGGTGATAAAGGAAATATCCTCACATAATAACTAAAGAGAAGCTTTCTGAGAAACTGCATTGCCATGTGTGAATGCAACTCACAGACTTACGCCAGTATTCTTTGGAGCCGTTTCTTTGGACTGTTTCCGTGGATTCTTAGAAGTGATATTTCAGATAGCTTTGAAGAATAGAAGGAGAAAGGAAATATCCTTCAAGAGAAAGCGGAACCAAGCTTTGTGAGAAACTGCTTTGTGATATGTGAATTCATTTCACAGTGTTCTATCACCCGTTCTCGGGGGAGTTTCCTTGCACTCATTTTGAGGAATCTCAGATGTGATGTCTTGGATATCGTTGAATCGCATGCTGAATAAGGAACTATCCTCAGAGAAACCTGCAGAGAAGGCTTCTCAAAAACTTCTTTGTTGTGGGTGAATTCAGCCCACAGATGTCCATCATTGTTTCCACTGACAAACTCGCTAGCAGAATTTTCGCAGAATCTGCAATAGGACACACGGTGGCGCTCCAAGACCACAAATAACCTCGTCTTACTAAAGAAAGAAGCTTTCTGAGAAACGCTATGTGATGTGTGAATTCAACTCACTAAGTTGCAGCGGTATTTCGTGGGGCCGTGGCCTAGGCCTATTTGTGTGGAATCTGAGAACAGATATTCCCGATCCCTTTGAAAACAATGGGGCCAATGGAAACATCTTCCAATAAAAATGAGAAAGAAGCTTTCTGAGAAACTTCTTTCTGATCTGTGAGTTCATCTCACAGAGTTACAACCTCTGCCTCAAGAAGCAGTTTGCTAACACTCTTTTCGTGGAATCTGCAAAGTGATATTTGGGAGCCTATTGGGGCCCATGGTAATAAAGGAAATATCCTCACATAATAACTAAAGAGAAGCTTTCTGATAAACTGCATTGCCATGTGTGAATGCAACCCACAGAGTTACACGTTTCTCTTCAGTGATCAGTTTGTTAGCACAGTTTTCTGGAAATCTGCAATTAGATACTTCATAGCGCAATGAACATAACAGTGAGAAATGAAATATCCACAGATGAAAACTAGAAAGAAGCTTTCTTAGAAACTTCTTGGTGATGTGTGAATTCATCTCACAGAGTTACACTTATGTTTCGTGGAGCAGTCCGTTAACACTGTCTTTGAGGATTCTGAGAAGGGCTTCTTTAGACCACTTTGAGGCCTACGCTGATAAAGGAAATTTCATCCGTTCAAACCGTGAAAGAAGCTTTCTGAGAAACTTCTTTCTGATCTGTGAGTTCATCTCACAGAGTTACAACCTCTGCCTCAAGAAGCAGTTTGCTAACACTCTTTTCGTGGAATCTGCAAAGTGATATTTGGGAGCCTATTGGGGCCCATGGTGATAAAGGAAATATCCTCACATAATAACTAAAGAGAAGCTTTCTGAGAAACTGCATTGCCAAGTGTGAATGCAACTCACAGAGTTACACGTTTCTCTTCAGTGATCAGTTTGTTAGCACAGTTTTCTGGAAATCTGCAATTAGATACTTCATAGCGCA
This sequence comes from Rhinopithecus roxellana, assembly GCF_007565055.1. Taxonomy (NCBI): domain Eukaryota; kingdom Metazoa; phylum Chordata; class Mammalia; order Primates; family Cercopithecidae; genus Rhinopithecus; species Rhinopithecus roxellana. The sequence goes on from NW_022142426.1 coordinate 19,278, forward strand.
ATGAACATTACAGTGACAAAGGAAATATCCACAGATGAAAACTAGAAAGAAGCTTTCTTAGAAACTTCTTGGTGATGTGTGAATTCATCTCACAGAGTTACACTTATGTTTCGTGGAGCAGTCCATTAACACTGTCTTTGAGGAATCTGAGAAGGGCTTCTTTGGATCATATTGAGGCCTACGCTGATAAAGGAAATTTCATCCGTTCAAAACGTGAAAGACGCTTTCTGAGAAACTTCTTTCTGATCTGTGAGTTCATCTCACAGAGTTACAACCTCTGCCTCAAGAAGCAGTTTGCTAACACTCTTTTCGTGGAATCTGCAAAGTGATATTTGGGAGCCTATTGGGGCCCATGGTGATAAAGGAAATATCCTCACATAATAACTAAAGAGAAGCTTTCTGAGAAACTGCATTGCCATGTGTGAATGCAACTCACAGACTTACGCCAGTGTTCTTTGGAGCCGTTTCTTTGGACTGTTTCCGTGGATTCTGAGAAGTGATATTTCAGATAGCTTTGAAGAATAGAAGGAGAAAGGAAATATCCTTCAAGAGAAAGCGGAACCAAGCTTTGTGAGAAACTGCTTTGTGATATGTGAATTCATTTCACAGTGTTCTATCACCCGTTCTCGGGGGAGTTTCCTAGCACTCATTTTGAGGAATCTCAGATGTGATGTCTTGGATATCGTTGAATCGCATGCTGAATAAGGAACTATCCTCAGAGAAACCTGCAGAGAAGGCTTCTCAAAAACTTCTTTGTTGTGGGTGAATTCAGCCCACAGATGTCCATCATTGTTTCCACTGAGAAACTCGCTAGCAGAATTTTCGCAGAATCTGCAATAGGACACACGGTGGCGCTCCAAGACCACAAATAACCTCGTCTTACTAAAGAAAGAAGCTTTCTGAGAAACGCTATGTGATGTGTGAATTCAACTCACTAAGTTGCAGCGGTATTTCGTGGGGCCGTGGCCTAGGCCTATTTGTGTGGAATCTGAGAACAGATATTCCCGATCCCTTTGAAAACAATGGGGCCAATGGAAACATCTTCCAATAAAAATGAGAAAGAAGCTTTCTGAGAAACTTCTTTCTGATCTGTGAGTTCATCTCACAGAGTTACAACCTCTGCCTCAAGAAGCAGTTTGCTAACACTCTTTTCGTGGAATCTGCAAAGTAGATATTTGGGAGCCTATTGGGGCCCATGGTGATAAAGGAAATATCCTCACATAATAACTAAAGAGAAGCTTTCTGAGAAACTGCATTGCCAAGTGTGAATGCAACTCACAGAGTACACGTTTCTCTTCAGTGATCAGTTTGTTAGCACAGTTTTCTGGAAATCTGCAATTAGATACTTCATAGCGCAATGAACATTACAGTGACAAAGGAAATATCCAGAGATGAAAACTAGAAAGAAGCTTTCTTAGAAACTTCTTGGTGATGTGTGAATTCATCTCACAGAGTTACACTTATGTTTCGTGGAGCAGTCCATTAACACTGTCTTTGAGGAATCTGAGAAGGGCTTCTTTGGATCACATTGAGGCCTACGCTGATAAAGGAAATTTCATCCGTTCAAAACGTGAAAGAAGCTTTCTGAGAATCTTCTTTCTGATCTGTGAGTTCATCTCACAGAGTTACAACCTCTGCCTCAAGAAGCAGTTTGCTAACACTCTTTTCATGGAATCTGCAAAGTGATATTTGGGAGCCTATTGGGGCCCATGGTGATAAAGGAAATATCCTCACATAATAACTAAAGAGAAGCTTTTCTGAGAAACTGCATTGCCATGTGTGAATGCAACTCACAGACTTACGCCAGTGTTCTTTGGAGCCGTTTCTTTGGACTGTTTCCGTGGATTCTGAGAAGTGATATTTCAGATAGCTTTGAAGAATAGAAGGAGAAAGGAAATATCCTTCAAGAGAAAGCGGAACCAAGCTTTGTGAGAAACTGCTTTGTGATATGTGAATTCATTTCACAGTGTTCTATCACCCGTTCTCGGGGGAGTTTCCTAGCACTCATTTTGAGGAATCTCAGATGTGATGTCTTGGATATCGTTGAATCGCATGCTGAATAAGGAACTATCCTCAGAGAAACCTGCAGAGAAGGCTTCTCAAAAACTTCTTTGTTGTGGGTGAATTCAGCCCACAGATGTCCATCATTGTTTCCACTGAGAAACTCGCTAGCAGAATTTTCGCAGAATCTGCAATAGGACACACGGTGGCGCTCCAAGACCACAAATAACCTCGTCTTACTAAAGAAAGAAGCTTTCTGAGAAACGCTATGTGATGTGTGAATTCAACTCACTAAGTTGCAGCGGTATTTCGTGGGGCCGTGGCCTAGGCCTATTTGTGTGGAATCTGAGAACAGATATTCCCGATCCCTTTGAAAACAATGGGGCCAATGGAAACATCTTCCAATAAAAATGAGAAAGAAGCTTTCTGAGAAACTTCTTTCTGATCTGTGAGTTCATCTCACAGAGTTACAACCTCTGCCTCAAGAAGCAGTTTGCTAACACTCTTTTCGTGGAATCTGCAAAGAGATATTTGGGAGCCTATTGGGGCCCATGGTGATAAAGGAAATATCCTCACATAATAACTAAAGAGAAGCTTTCTGAGAAACTGCATTGCCAAGTGTGAATGCAACTCACAGAGACACGTTTCTCTTCAGTGATCAGTTTGTTAGCACAGTTTTCTGGAAATCTGCAATTAGATACTTCATAGCGCAATGAACATTACAGTGACAAAGGAAATATCCAGAGATGAAAACTAGAAAGAAGCTTTCTTAGAAACTTCTTGGTGATGTGTGAATTCATCTCACAGAGTTACACTTATGTTTCGTGGAGCAGTCCATTAACACTGTCTTTGAGGAATCTGAGAAGGGCTTCTTTGGATCACATTGAGGCCTACGCTGATAAAGGAAATTTCATCCGTTCAAAACGTGAAAGAAGCTTTCTGAGAATCTTCTTTCTGATCTGTGAGTTCATCTCACAGAGTTACAACCTCTGCCTCAAGAAGCAGTTTGCTAACACTCTTTTCATGGAATCTGCAAAGTGATATTTGGGAGCCTATTGGGGCCCATGGTGATAAAGGAAATATCCTCACATAATAACTAAAGAGAAGTTTTCTGAGAAACTGCATTGCCATGTGTGAATGCAACTCACAGACTTACGCCAGTGTTCTTTGGAGCCGTTTCTTTGGACTGTTTCCGTGGATTCTGAGAAAGTGATATTTCAGATAGCTTTGAAGAATAGAAGGAGAAAGGAAATATCCTTCAAGAGAAAGCGGAACCAAGCTTTGTGAGAAACTGCTTTGTGATATGTGAATTCATTTCACAGTGTTCTAACACCCGTTCTCGGGGGAGTTTCCTAGCACTCATTTTGAGGAATCTCAGATGTGATGTCTTGGATATCGTTGAATCGCATGCTGAATAAGGAACTATCCTCAGAGAAACCTGCAGAGAAGGCTTCTCAAAAACTTCTTTGTTGTGGGTGAATTCAGCCCACAGATGTCCATCATTGTTTCCACTGAGAAACTCGCTAGCAGAATTTTCGCAGAATCTGCGATAGGACACACGGTGGCGCTCCAAGACCACAAATAACCTCGTCTTACTAAAGAAAGAAGCTTTCTGAGAAACGCTATGTGATGTGTGAATTCAACTCACTAAGTTGCAGTGGTATTTCGTGGGGCCGTGGCCTAGGCCTATTTGTGTGGAATCTGAGAACAGATATTCCCGATCCCTTTGAAAACAATGGGGCCAATGGAAACATCTTCCAATAAAAATGAGAAAGAAGCTTTCTGAGAAACTTCTTTCTGATCTGTGAGTTCATCTCACAGAGTTACAACCTCTGCCTCAAGAAGCAGTTTGCTAACACACTTTTCGTGGAATCTGCAAAGTGATATTTGGGAGCCTATTGGGGCCCATGGTAATAAAGGAAATATCCTCACATAATAACTAAAGAGAAGCTTTCTGAGAAACTGCATTGCCAAGTGTGAATGCAACCCACAGAGTTACACGTTTCTCTTCAGTGATCAGTTTGTTAGCACAGTTTTCTGGAAATCTGCAATTAGATACTTCATAGCGCAATGAACATTACAGTGACAAAGGAAATATCCAGAGATGAAAACTAGAAAGAAGCTTTCTTAGAAACTTCTTGGTGATGTGTGAATTCATCTCACAGAGTTACACTTATGTTTCGTGGAGCAGTCCATTAACACTGTCTTTGAGGAATCTGAGAAGGGCTTCTTTGGATCACATTGAGGCCTACGCTGATAAAGGAAATTTCATCCGTTCAAACCGTGAAAGAAGCTTTCTGAGAAACTTCTTTCTGATCTGTGAGTTCATCTCACAGAGTTACAACCTCTGCCTCAAGAAGCAGTTTGCTAACACTCTTTTCATGGAATCTGCAAAGTGATATTTGGGAGCCTATTGGGGCCCATGGTGATAAAGGAAATATCCTCACATAATAACTAAAGAGAAGCTTTCTGAGAAACTGCATTGCCATGTGTGAATGCAACTCACAGAGTTACACGTTTCTCTTCTGTGATCAGTTTGTTAGCACAGTTTTCTGGAAATCTGCAATTAGATACTTCATAGCCCAATGAACATAACAGTGACAAATGAAATATCCACAGATGAAAACTAGAAAGAAGCTTTCTTAGAAACTTCTTGGTGATGGGTGAATTCATCTCACAGAGTTACACTTATGTTTCTTGGAGCAGTGCATTAACACTGTCTTTGAGGAATCTGAGAAGGGCTTCTTTGGATCATATTGAGGCCTAAGCTGATAAAGGAAATTTCATCCGTTCAAAACGTGAAAGAAGCTTTCTGAGAAACTTCTTTCTGATCTGTGAGTTCATCTCACAGAGTTACAACCTCTGCCTCAAGAAGCAGTTTGCTAACACTCTTTTCGTGGAATCTGCAAAGTGATATTTGGGAGCCTATTGGGGCCCATGGTAATAAAGGAAATATCCTCACATAATAACTAAAGAGAAGCTTTCTGAGAAACTGCATTGCCATGTGTGAATGCAACTCACAGACTTACGCCAGTGTTCTTTGGAGCCGTTTCTTTGGACTGTTTCCGTGGATTCTGAGAAGTGATATTTCAGATAGCTTTGAAGAATAGAAGGAGAAAGGAAATATCCTTCAAGAGAAAGCGGAACCAAGCTTTGTGAGAAACTGCTTTGTGATATGTGAATTCATTTCACAGTGTTCTATCACCCGTTCTCGGGGGAGTTTCCTAGCACTCATTTTGAGGAATCTCAGATGTGATGTCTTGGATATCGTTGAATCGCATGCTGAATAAGGAACTATCCTCAGAGAAACCTGCAGAGAAGGCTTCTCAAAAACTTCTTTGTTGTGGGTGAATTCAGCCCACAGATGTCCATCATTGTTTCCACTGAGAAACTCGCTAGCAGAATTTTCGCAGAATCTGCAATAGGACACACGGTGGCGCTCCAAGACCACAAATAACCTCGTCTTACTAAAGAAAGAAGCTTTCTGAGAAACGCTATGTGATGTGTGAATTCAACTCACAAAGTTGCAGCGGTATTTCGTGGGGCCGTGGCCTAGGCCTATTTGTGTGGAATCTGAGAACAGATATTCCCGATCCCTTTGAAAACAATGGGGCCAATGGAAACATCTTCCAATAAAAATGAGAAAGAAGCTTTCTGAGAAACTTCTTTCTGATCTGTGAGTTCATCTCACAGAGTTACAACCTCTGCCTCAAGAAGCAGTTTGCTAACACTCTTTTCGTGGAATCTGCAAAGTGATATTTGGGAGCCTATTGGGGCCCATGGTGATAAAGGAAATATCCTCACATAATAACTAAAGAGAAGCTTTCTGAGAAACTGCATTGCCAAGTGTGAATGCAACTCACAGAGTTACACGTTTCTCTTCAGTGATCAGTTTGTTAGCACAGTTTTCTGGAAATCTGCAATTAGATACTTCATAGCGCAATGAACATTACAGTGACAAAGGAAATATCCACAGATGAAAACTAGAAAGAAGCTTTCTTAGAAACTTCTTGGTGATGTGTGAATTCATCTCACAGAGTTACACTTATGTTTCGTGGAGCAGTCCATTAACACTGTCTTTGAGGAATCTGAGAAGGGCTTCTTTGGATCATATTGAGGCCTACGCTGATAAAGGAAATTTCATCCGTTCAAAACGTGAAAGACGCTTTCTGAGAAACTTCTTTCTGATCTGTGAGTTCATCTCACAGAGTTACTACCTCTGCCTCAAGAAGCAGTTTGCTAACACTCTTTTCGTGGAATCTGCAAAGTGATATTTGGGAGCCTATTGGGGCCCATGGTGATAAAGGAAATATCCTCACATAATAACTAAAGAGAAGCTTTCTGAGAAACTGCATTGCCATGTGTGAATGCAACTCACAGACTTACGCCAGTGTTCTTTGGAGCCGTTTCTTTGGACTGTTTCCGTGGATTCTGAGAAGTGATATTTCAGATAGCTTTGAAGAATAGAAGGAGAAAGGAAATATCCTTCAAGAGAAAGCGGAACCAAGCTTTGTGAGAAACTGCTTTGTGATATGTGAATTCATTTCACAGTGTTCTATCACCCGTTCTCGGGGGAGTTTCCTAGCACTCATTTTGCGAATCTCAGATGTGATGTCTTGGATATCGTTGAATCGCATGCTGAATAAGGAACTATCCTCAGAGAAACCTGCAGAGAAGGCTTCTCAAAAACTTCTTTGTTGTGGGTGAATTCAGCCCACAGATGTCCATCATTGTTTCCACTGAGAAACTCGCTAGCAGAATTTTCGCAGAATCTGCAATAGGACACACGGTGGCGCTCCAAGACCACAAATAACCTCGTCTTACGAAAGAAAGAAGCTTTCTGAGAAACGCTATGTGATGTGTGAATTCAACTCACTAAGTTGCAGCGGTATTTCGTGGGGCCGTGGCCTAGGCCTATTTGTGTGGAATCTGAGAACAGATATTCCCGATCCCTTTGAAAACAATGGGGCCAATGGAAACATCTTCCAATAAAAATGAGAAAGAAGCTTTCTGAGAAACTTCTTTCTGATCTGTGAGTTCATCTCACAGAGTTACAACCTCTGCCTCAAGAAGCAGTTTGCTAACACTCTTTTCGTGGAATCTGCAAAGAGATATTTGGGAGCCTATTGGGGCCCATGGTGATAAAGGAAATATCCTCACATAATAACTAAAGAGAAGCTTTCTGAGAAACTGCATTGCCAAGTGTGAATGCAACTCACAGAGACACGTTTCTCTTCAGTGATCAGTTTGTTAGCACAGTTTTCTGGAAATCTGCAATTAGATACTTCATAGCGCAATGAACATTACAGTGACAAAGGAAATATCCAGAGATGAAAACTAGAAAGAAGCTTTCTTAGAAACTTCTTGGTGATGTGTGAATTCATCTCACAGAGTTACACTTATGTTTCGTGGAGCAGTCCATTAACACTGTCTTTGAGGAATCTGAGAAGGGCTTCTTTGGATCACATTGAGGCCTACGCTGATAAAGGAAATTTCATCCGTTCAAAACGTGAAAGAAGCTTTCTGAGAATCTTCTTTCTGATCTGTGAGTTCATCTCACAGAGTTACAACCTCTGCCTCAAGAAGCAGTTTGCTAACACTCTTTTCATGGAATCTGCAAAGTGATATTTGGGAGCCTATTGGGGCCCATGGTGATAAAGGAAATATCCTCACATAATAACTAAAGAGAAGTTTTCTGAGAAACTGCATTGCCATGTGTGAATGCAACTCACAGACTTACGCCAGTGTTCTTTGGAGCCGTTTCTTTGGACTGTTTCCGTGGATTCTGAGAAAGTGATATTTCAGATAGCTTTGAAGAATAGAAGGAGAAAGGAAATATCCTTCAAGAGAAAGCGGAACCAAGCTTTGTGAGAAACTGCTTTGTGATATGTGAATTCATTTCACAGTGTTCTAACACCCGTTCTCGGGGGAGTTTCCTAGCACTCATTTTGAGGAATCTCAGATGTGATGTCTTGGATATCGTTGAATCGCATGCTGAATAAGGAACTATCCTCAGAGAAACCTGCAGAGAAGGCTTCTCAAAAACTTCTTTGTTGTGGGTGAATTCAGCCCACAGATGTCCATCATTGTTTCCACTGAGAAACTCGCTAGCAGAATTTTCGCAGAATCTGCAATAGGACACACGGTGGCGCTCCAAGACCACAAATAACCTCGTCTTACTAAAGAAAGAAGCTTTCTGAGAAACGCTATGTGATGTGTGAATTCAACTCACTAAGTTGCAGTGGTATTTCGTGGGGCCGTGGCCTAGGCCTATTTGTGTGGAATCTGAGAACAGATATTCCCGATCCCTTTGAAAACAATGGGGCCAATGGAAACATCTTCCAATAAAAATGAGAAAGAAGCTTTCTGAGAAACTTCTTTCTGATCTGTGAGTTCATCTCACAGAGTTACAACCTCTGCCTCAAGAAGCAGTTTGCTAACACTCTTTTCGTGGAATCTGCAAAGATGATATTTGGGAGCCTATTGGGGCCCATGGTGATAAAGGAAATATCCTCACATAATAACTAAAGAGAAGCTTTCTGAGAAACTGCATTGCCAAGTGTGAATGCAACTCACAGAGTTACACGTTTCTCTTCAGTGATCAGTTTGTTAGCACAGTTTTCTGGAAATCTGCAATTAGATACTTCATAGCGCAATGAACATTACAGTGACAAAGGAAATATCCAGAGATGAAAACTAGAAAGAAGCTTTCTTAGAAACTTCTTGGTGATGTGTGAATTCATCTCACAGAGTTACACTTATGTTTCGTGGAGCAGTCCATTAACACTGTCTTTGAGGAATCTGAGAAGGGCTTCTTTGGATCACTATTGAGGCCTACGCTGATAAAGGAAATTTCATCCGTTCAAACCGTGAAAGAAGCTTTCTGAGAAACTTCTTTCTGATCTGTGAGTTCATCTCACAGAGTTACAACCTCTGCCTCAAGAAGCAGTTTGCTAACACTCTTTTCATGGAATCTGCAAAGTGATATTTGGGAGCCTATTGGGGCCCATGGTAATAAAGGAAATATCCTCACATAATAACTAAAGAGAAGCTTTCTGAGAAACTGCATTGCCATGTGTGAATGCAACTCACAGACTTACGCCAGTGTTCTTTGGAGCCGTTTCTTTGGACTGTTTCCGTGGATTCTGAGAAGTGATATTTCAGATAGCTTTGAAGAATAGAAGGAGAAAGGAAATATCCTTCAAGAGAAAGCGGAACCAAGCTTTGTGAGAAACTGCTTTGTGATATGTGAATTCATTTCACAGTGTTCTATCACCCGTTCTCGGGGGAGTTTCCTAGCACTCACTTTGAGGAATCTCAGATGTGATGTCTTGGATATCGTTGAATCGCATGCTGAATAAGGAACTATCCTCAGAGAAACCTGCAGAGAAGGCTTCTCAAAAACTTCTTTGTTGTGGGTGAATTCAGCCCACAGATGTCCATCATTGTTTCCACTGAGAAACTCGCTAGCAGAATTTTCGCAGAATCTGCAATAGGACACACGGTGGCGCTCCAAGACCACAAATAACCTCGTCTTACTAAAGAAAGAAGCTTTCTGAGAAACGCTATGTGATGTGTGAATTCAACTCACTAAGTTGCAGCGGTATTTCGTGGGGCCGTGGCCTAGGCCTATTTGTGTGGAATCTGAGAACAGATATTCCCGATCCCTTTGAAAACAATGGGGCCAATGGAAACATCTTCCAATAAAAATGAGAAAGAAGCTTTCTGAGAAACTTCTTTCTGATCTGTGAGTTCATCTCACAGAGTTACAACCTCTGCCTCAAGAAGCAGTTTGCTAACACTCTTTTCGTGGAATCTGCAAAGTGATATTTGGGAGCCTATTGGGGCCCATGGTGATAAAGGAAATATCCTCACATAATAACTAAAGAGAAGCTTTCTGAGAAACTGCATTGCCAAGTGTGAATGCAACTCACAGAGTTACACGTTTCTCTTCAGTGATCAGTTTGTTAGCACAGTTTTCTGGAAATCTGCAATTAGATACTTCATAGCGCAATGAACATTACAGTGACAAAGGAAATATCCACAGATGAAAACTAGAAAGAAGCTTTCTTAGAAACTTCTTGGTGATGTGTGAATTCATCTCACAGAGTTACACTTATGTTTCGTGGAGCAGTCCATTAACACTGTCTTTGAGGAATCTGAGAAGGGCTTCTTTGGATCATATTGAGGCCTACGCTGATAAAGGAAATTTCATCCGTTCAAAACGTGAAAGACGCTTTCTGAGAAACTTCTTTCTGATCTGTGAGTTCATCTCACAGAGTTACAACCTCTGCCTCAAGAAGCAGTTTGCTAACACTCTTTTCGTGGAATCTGCAAAGTGATATTTGGGAGCCTATTGGGGCCCATGGTGATAAAGGAAATATCCTCACATAATAACTAAAGAGAAGCTTTCTGAGAAACTGCATTGCCATGTGTGAATGCAACTCACAGACTTACGCCAGTGTTCTTTGGAGCCGTTTCTTTGGACTGTTTCCGTGGATTCTGAGAAGTGATATTTCAGATAGCTTTGAAGAATAGAAGGAGAAAGGAAATATCCTTCAAGAGAAAGCGGAACCAAGCTTTGTGAGAAACTGCTTTGTGATATGTGAATTCATTTCACAGTGTTCTATCACCCGTTCTCGGGGGAGTTTCCTAGCACTCATTTTGAGGAATCTCAGATGTGATGTCTTGGATATCGTTGAATCGCATGCTGAATAAGGAACTATCCTCAGAGAAACCTGCAGAGAAGGCTTCTCAAAAACTTCTTTGTTGTGGGTGAATTCAGCCCACAGATGTCCATCATTGTTTCCACTGAGAAACTCGCTAGCAGAATTTTCGCAGAATCTGCAATAGGACACACGGTGGCGCTCCAAGACCACAAATAACCTCGTCTTACTAAAGAAAGAAGCTTTCTGAGAAACGCTATGTGATGTGTGAATTCAACTCACTAAGTTGCAGCGGTATTTCGTGGGGCCGTGGCCTAGGCCTATTTGTGTGGAATCTGAGAACAGATATTCCCGATCCCTTTGAAAACAATGGGGCCAATGGAAACATCTTCCAATAAAAATGAGAAAGAAGCTTTCTGAGAAACTTCTTTCTGATCTGTGAGTTCATCTCACAGAGTTACAACCTCTGCCTCAAGAAGCAGTTTGCTAACACTCTTTTCGTGGAATCTGCAAAGAGATATTTGGGAGCCTATTGGGGCCCATGGTGATAAAGGAAATATCCTCACATAATAACTAAAGAGAAGCTTTCTGAGAAACTGCATTGCCAAGTGTGAATGCAACTCACAGAGACACGTTTCTCTTCAGTGATCAGTTTGTTAGCACAGTTTTCTGGAAATCTGCAATTAGATACTTCATAGCGCAATGAACATTACAGTGACAAAGGAAATATCCAGAGATGAAAACTAGAAAGAAGCTTTCTTAGAAACTTCTTGGTGATGTGTGAATTCATCTCACAGAGTTACACTTATGTTTCGTGGAGCAGTCCATTAACACTGTCTTTGAGGAATCTGAGAAGGGCTTCTTTGGATCACATTGAGGCCTACGCTGATAAAGGAAATTTCATCCGTTCAAAACGTGAAAGAAGCTTTCTGAGAATCTTCTTTCTGATCTGTGAGTTCATCTCACAGAGTTACAACCTCTGCCTCAAGAAGCAGTTTGCTAACACTCTTTTCATGGAATCTGCAAAGTGATATTTGGGAGCCTATTGGGGCCCATGGTGATAAAGGAAATATCCTCACATAATAACTAAAGAGAAGTTTTCTGAGAAACTGCATTGCCATGTGTGAATGCAACTCACAGACTTACGCCAGTGTTCTTTGGAGCCGTTTCTTTGGACTGTTTCCGTGGATTCTGAGAAAGTGATATTTCAGATAGCTTTGAAGAATAGAAGGAGAAAGGAAATATCCTTCAAGAGAAAGCGGAACCAAGCTTTGTGAGAAACTGCTTTGTGATATGTGAATTCATTTCACAGTGTTCTAACACCCGTTCTCGGGGGAGTTTCCTAGCACTCATTTTGAGGAATCTCAGATGTGATGTCTTGGATATCGTTGAATCGCATGCTGAATAAGGAACTATCCTCAGAGAAACCTGCAGAGAAGGCTTCTCAAAAACTTCTTTGTTGTGGGTGAATTCAGCCCACAGATGTCCATCATTGTTTCCACTGAGAAACTCGCTAGCAGAATTTTCGCAGAATCTGCAATAGGACACACGGTGGCGCTCCAAGACCACAAATAACCTCGTCTTACTAAAGAAAGAAGCTTTCTGAGAAACGCTATGTGATGTGTGAATTCAACTCACTAAGTTGCAGTGGTATTTCGTGGGGCCGTGGCCTAGGCCTATTTGTGTGGAATCTGAGAACAGATATTCCCGATCCCTTTGAAAACAATGGGGCCAATGGAAACATCTTCCAATAAAAATGAGAAAGAAGCTTTCTGAGAAACTTCTTTCTGATCTGTGAGTTCATCTCACAGAGTTACAACCTCTGCCTCAAGAAGCAGTTTGCTAACACTCTTTTCGTGGAATCTGCAAAGTGATATTTGGGAGCCTATTGGGGCCCATGGTGATAAAGGAAATATCCTCACATAATAACTAAAGAGAAGCTTTCTGAGAAACTGCATTGCCAAGTGTGAATGCAACCCACAGAGTTACACGTTTCTCTTCAGTGATCAGTTTGTTAGCACAGTTTTCTGGAAATCTGCAATTAGATACTTCATAGCGCAATGAACATTACAGTGACAAAGGAAATATCCAGAGATGAAAACTAGAAAGAAGCTTTCTTAGAAACTTCTTGGTGATGTGTGAATTCATCTCACAGAGTTACACTTATGTTTCGTGGAGCAGTCCATTAACACTGTCTTTGAGGAATCTGAGAAGGGCTTCTTTGGATCACATTGAGGCCTACACTGATAAAGGAAATTTCATCCGTTCAAACCGTGAAAGAAGCTTTCTGAGAAACTTCTTTCTGATCTGTGAGTTCATCTCACAGAGTTACAACCTCTGCCTCAAGAAGCAGTTTGCTAACACTCTTTTCATGGAATCTGCAAAGTGATATTTGGGAGCCTATTGGGGCCCATGGTGATAAAGGAAATATCCTCACATAATAACTAAAGAGAAGCTTTCTGAGAAACTGCATTGCCATGTGTGAATGCAACTCACAGAGTTACACGTTTCTCTTCTGTGATCAGTTTGTTAGCACAGTTTTCTGGAAATCTGCAATTAGATACTTCATAGCCCAATGAACATAACAGTGACAAATGAAATATCCACAGATGAAAACTAGAAAGAAGCTTTCTTAGAAACTTCTTGGTGATGGGTGAATTCATCTCACAGAGTTACACTTATGTTTCTTGGAGCAGTGCATTAACACTGTCTTTGAGGAATCTGAGAAGGGCTTCTTTGGATCATATTGAGGCCTAAGCTGATAAAGGAAATTTCATCCGTTCAAAACGTGAAAGAAGCTTTCTGAGAAACTTCTTTCTGATCTGTGAGTTCATCTCACAGAGTTACAACCTCTGCCTCAAGAAGCAGTTTGCTAACACTCTTTTCGTGGAATCTGCAAAGTGATATTTGGGAGCCTATTGGGGCCCATGGTAATAAAGGAAATATCCTCACATAATAACTAAAGAGAAGCTTTCTGAGAAACTGCATTGCCATGTGTGAATGCAACTCACAGACTTACGCCAGTGTTCTTTGGAGCCGTTTCTTTGGACTGTTTCCGTGGATTCTGAGAAGTGATATTTCAGATAGCTTTGAAGAATAGAAGGAGAAAGGAAATATCCTTCAAGAGAAAGCGGAACCAAGCTTTGTGAGAAACTGCTTTGTGATATGTGAATTCATTTCACAGTGTTCTATCACCCGTTCTCGGGGGAGTTTCCTAGCACTCATTTTGAGGAATCTCAGATGTGATGTCTTGGATATCGTTGAATCGCATGCTGAATAAGGAACTATCCTCAGAGAAACCTGCAGAGAAGGCTTCTCAAAAACTTCTTTGTTGTGGGTGAATTCAGCCCACAGATGTCCATCATTGTTTCCACTGAGAAACTCGCTAGCAGAATTTTCGCAGAATCTGCAATAGGACACACGGTGGCGCTCCAAGACCACAAATAACCTCGTCTTACTAAAGAAAGAAGCTTTCTGAGAAACGCTATGTGATGTGTGAATTCAACTCACAAAGTTGCAGCGGTATTTCGTGGGGCCGTGGCCTAGGCCTATTTGTGTGGAATCTGAGAACAGATATTCCCGATCCCTTTGAAAACAATGGGGCCAATGGAAACATCTTCCAATAAAAATGAGAAAGAAGCTTTCTGAGAAACTTCTTTCTGATCTGTGAGTTCATCTCACAGAGTTACAACCTCTGCCTCAAGAAGCAGTTTGCTAACACTCTTTTCGTGGAATCTGCAAAGTGATATTTGGGAGCCTATTGGGCCCATGGTGATAAAGGAAATATCCTCACATAATAACTAAAGAGAAGCTTTCTGAGAAACTGCATTGCCAAGTGTGAATGCAACTCACAGAGTTACACGTTTCTCTTCAGTGATCAGTTTGTTAGCACAGTTTTCTGGAAATCTGCAATTAGATACTTCATAGCGCAATGAACATTACAGTGACAAAGGAAATATCCACAGATGAAAACTAGAAAGAAGCTTTCTTAGAAACTTCTTGGTGATGTGTGAATTCATCTCACAGAGTTACACTTATGTTTCGTGGAGCAGTCCGTTAACACTGTCTTTGAGGAATCTGAGAAGGGCTTGTTTGGATCATATTGAGGCCTACGCTGATAAAGGAAATTTCATCCGTTCAAAACGTGAAAGAAGCTTTCTGAGAAACTTCTTTCTGATCTGTGAGTTCATCTCACAGAGTTACAACCTCTGCCTCAAGAAGCAGTTTGCTAACACTCTTTTCGTGGAATCTGCAAAGTGATATTTGGGAGCCTATTGGGGCCCATGGTGATAAAGGAAATATCCTCACATAATAACTAAAGAGAAGCTTTCTGAGAAACTGCATTGCCAAGTGTGAATGCAACCCACAGAGTTACACGTTTCTCTTCAGTGATCAGTTTGTTAGCACAGTTTTCTGGAAATCTGCAATTAGATACTTCATAGCGCAATGAACATTACAGTGACAAAGGAAATATCCAGAGATGAAAACTAGAAAGAAGCTTTCTTAGAAACTTCTTGGTGATGTGTGAATTCATCTCACAGAGTTACACTTATGTTTCGTGGAGCAGTCCATTAACACTGTCTTTGAGGAATCTGAGAAGGGCTTCTTTGGATCACATTGAGGCCTACGCTGATAAAGGAAATTTCATCCGTTCAAACCGTGAAAGAAGCTTTCTGAGAAACTTCTTTCTGATCTGTGAGTTCATCTCACAGAGTTATAACCTCTGCCTCAAGAAGCAGTTTGCTAACACTCTTTTCGTGGAATCTGCAAAGTGATATTTGGGAGCCTATTGGGGCCCATGGTAATAAAGGAAATATCCTCACATAATAACTAAAGAGAAGCTTTCTGAGAAACTGCATTGCCAAGTGTGAATGCAACCCACAGAGTTACACGTTTCTCTTCAGTGATCAGTTTGTTAGCACAGTTTTCTGGAAATCTGCAATTAGATACTTCATAGCGCAATGAACATTACAGTGACAAAGGAATATCCAGAGATGAAAACTAGAAAGAAGCTTTCTTAGAAACTTCTTGTGATGTGTGAATTCATCTCACAGAGTTACACTTATGTTTCGTGGAGCAGTCCGTTAACACTGTCTTTGAGGATTCTGAGAAGGGCTTCTTTAGGACCACTTTGAGGCCTACGCTGATAAAGGAAATTTCATCCGTTCAAACCGTGAAAGAAGCTTTCTGAGAAACTTCTTTCTGATCTGTGAGTTCATCTCACAGAGTTACAACCTCTGCCTCAAGAAGCAGTTTGCTAACACTGTTTTCGTGGAATCTGCAAAGTGATATTTGGGAGCCTATTTGGGCCCATGGTGATAAAGGAAATATCCTCACATAATAACTAAAGAGAAGCTTTCTGAGAAACTGCATTGCCATGTGTGAATGCAACTCACAGAGTTACACTATCTCTTCAGTGATCAGTTTGTTAGCACAGTTTTCTGGAAATCTGCAATTAGATACTTCATAGCGCAATGAACATTACAGTGACAAAGGAAATATCCACAGATGAAAACTAGAAAGAAGCTTTCTTAGAAACTTCTTGGTGATGTGTGAATTCATCTCACAGAGTTACACTTATGTTTTGTGGAGCAGTCCATTAACACTGTCTTTGAGGAATCTGAGAAGGGTTCTTTGGATCATATTGAGGCCTACGCTGATAAAGGAAATTTCATCCGTTCAAAACGTGAAAGAAGCTTTCTGAGAAACTTCTTTCTGATCTGTGAGTTCATCTCACAGAGTTACAACCTCTGCCTCAAGAAGCAGTTTGCTAACACTCTTTTCGTGGAATCTGCAAAGTGATATTTGGGAGCCTATTGGGGCCCATGGTAATAAAGGAAATATCCTCACATAATAACTAAAGAGAAGCTTTCTGGGAAACTGCATTGCCATGTGTGAATGCAACCCACAGAGTTACACGTTTCTCTTCAGTGATCAGTTTGTTAGCACAGTTTTCTGGAAATCTGCAATTAGATACTTCATAGCGCAATGAACATTACAGTGACAAAGGAAATATCCACAGATGAAAACTAGAAAGAAGCTTTCTTAGAAACTTCTTGGTGATGTGTGAATTCATCTCACAGAGTTACACTTATGTTTCGTGGAGCAGTCCGTTAACACTGTCTTTGAGGATTCTGAGAAGGGCTTCTTTAGACCAGTTTGAGGCCTACGCTGATAAAGGAAATTTCATCCGTTCAAACCGTGAAAGAAGCTTTCTGAGAAACTTCTTTCTGATCTGTGAGTTCATCTCACAGAGTTACAACCTCTGCCTCAAGAAGCAGTTTGCTAACACTCTTTTCGTGGAATCTGCAAAGTGATATTTGGGAGCCTATTGGGGCCCATGGTGATAAAGGAAATATCCTCACATAATAACTAAAGAGAAGCTTTCTGAGAAACTGCATTGCCATGTGTGAATGCAACTCACAGAGTTACACGTTTCTCTTCTGTGATCAGTTTGTTAGCACAGTTTTCTGGAAATCTGCAATTAGATACTTCATAGCGCAATGAACATAACAGTGACAAATGAAATATCCACAGATGAAAACTAGAAAGAAGCTTTCTTAGAAACTTCTTGGTGATGTGTGAATTCATCTCACAGAGTTACACTTATGTTTCTTGGAGCAGTGCATTAACACTGTCTTTGAGGAATCTGAGAAGGGCTTCTTTGGATCATATTGAGGCCTAAGCTGATAAAGGAAATTTCATCCGTTCAAAACGTGAAAGAAGCATTCTGAGCAACTTCTTTCTTATCTGTGAGTTCATCTCACAGAGTTACAGCCTCTGCCTCAAGAAGCAGTTTGCTAACACTCTTTTCGTGGAATCTGCAAAGTGATATTTGGGAGCCTATTGGGGCCCATGGTGATAAAGGAAATATCCTCACATAATAACTAAAGAGAAGCTTTCTGAGAAACTGCATTGCCATGTGTGAATGCAACTCACAGACTTACGCCAGTGTTCTTTGGAGCCGTTTCTTTTGACTGTTTCCGTGGATTCTGAGAAGTGATATTTCAGATAGCTTTGAAGAATAGAAGGAGAAAGGAAATATCCTTCAAGAGAAAGCGGAACCAAGCTTTGTGAGAAACTGCTTTGTGATATGTGAATTCATTTCACAGTGTTCTATCACCCGTTCTCGGGGGAGTTTCCTAGCACTCATTTTGAGGAATCTCAGATGTGATGTCTTGGATATCGTTGAATCGCATGCTGAATAAGGAACTATCCTCAGAGAAACCTGCAGAGAAGGCTTCTCAAAAACTTCTTTGTTGTGGGTGAATTCAGCCCACAGATGTCCATCATTGTTTCCACTGAGAAACTCGCTAGCAGAATTTTCGCAGAATCTGCAATAGGACACACGGTGGCGCTCCAAGACCACAAATAACCTCGTCTTACTAAAGAAAGAAGCTTTCTGAGAAACGCTATGTGATGTGTGAATTCAACTCACTAAGTTGCAGCGGTATTTCGTGGGGCCGTGGCCTAGGCCTATTTGTGTGGAATCTGAGAACAGATATTCCCGATCCCTTTGAAAACAATGGGGCCAATGGAAACATCTTCCAATAAAAAGGAGAAAGAAGCTTTCTGAGAAACTTCTTTCTGATCTGTGAGTTCATCTCACAGAGTTACAACCTCTGCCTCAAGATGCAGTTTGCTAACACTCTTTTCGTGGAATCTGCAAAGTGATATTTGGGAGCCTATTGGGGCCCATGGTGATAAAGGAAATATCCTCACATAATAACTAAAGAGAAGCTTTCTGAGAAACTGCATTGCCATGTGTGAATGCAACTCACAGAGTTACACGTTTCTCTTCAGTGATCAGTTTGTTAGCACAGTTTTCTGGAAATCTGCAATTAGATACTTCATAGCGCAATGAACATTACAGTGACAAATGAAATATCCACAAATGAAAACTAGAAAGAAGCCTTCTTAGAAACTTCTTGGTGATGTGTGAATTCATCTCACAGAGTTACACTTATGTTTCGTGGAGCACTCCATTAACACTGTCTTTGAGGAATCTGAGAAGGGCTTCTTTGGATCACATTGAGGCCTACGCTGATAAAGGAAATTTCATCCGTTCAAAACGTGAAGGAAGCTTTCTCAGAAACTTCTTTCTGATCTGTGAGTTCATCTCACAGAGTTACAACCTCTGCCTCAAGAAGCAGTTTCCTAACACTCTTTTCGTGGAATCTGCAAAGTGATATTTGGGAGCCTATTGGGGCCCATGGTAATAAAGGAAATATCCTCACATAATAACTAAGGAGAAGCTTTCTGAGAAACTGCATTGCCGTGTGTGAATGCAACTCACAGAGTTACACGTTTCTCTTCAGTGATCAGTTTGTTAGCACAGTTTTCTGGAAATCTGCAATTAGATACTTCATAGCGCAATGAACATTACAGTGACAAAGGAAATATCCACAGATGAAAACTAGAAAGAAGCTTTCTTAGAAACTTCTTGGTGATGTGTGAATTCATCTCACAGAGTTACACTTATGTATCGTGGAGCAGTGCATTAACACTGTCTTTGAGGAATCTGAGAAGGGCTTCTTTGGATCATATTGAGGCCTAAGCTGATAAAGGAAATTTCATCCGTTCAAAACGTGAAAGAAGCTTTCTGAGAAACTTCTTTCTGATCTGTGAGTTCATCTCACAGAGTTACAACCTCTGCCTCAAGAAGCAGTTTGCTAACACTCTTTTCGTGGAATCTGCAAAGTGATATTTGGGAGCCTATTGGGGCCCATGGTTATAAAGGAAATATCCTCACATAATAACTTAAGAGAAGCTTTCTGAGAAACTGCATTGCCAAGTGTGAATGCAACCCACAGAGTTACACGTTTCTACTTCAGTGATCAGTTTGTTAGCACAGTTTTCTGGAAATCTGCAATTAGATACTTCATAGCACAATGAACATAACAGTGAGAAATGAAATATCCAGAGATGAAAACTAGAAAGAAGCTTTCTTAGAAACTTCTTGGTGATGTGTGAATTCATCTCATAGAGTTACACTTATGTTTCGTGGAGCAGTCCGTTAACACTGTCTTTGAGGATTCTGAGAAGGGCATTCTTTAGACCACTTTGAGGCCTACGCTGATAAAGGAAATTTCAACCGTTCAAAACGTGAAAGAAGCTTTCTGAGAAACTTCTTTCTGATCTGTGAGTTCATCTCACAGAGTTACAACCTCTGCCTCAAGAAGCAGTTTGCTAACACTCTTTTCGTGGAATCTGCAAAGTGATATTTGGGAGCCTATTGGGGCCCATGGTGATAAAGGAAATATCCTCACATAATAACTAAAGAGAAGCTTTCTGAGAAACTGCATTGCCATGTGTGAATGCAACTCACAGAGTTACACTATCTCTTCAGTGATCAGTTTGTTAGCACAGTTTTCTGGAAATCTGCAATTAGATACTTCATAGCGCAATGAACATTACAGTGACAAAGGAAATATCCACAGATGAAAACTAGAAAGAAGCTTTCTTAGAAACTTCTTGGTGATGTGTGAATTCATCTCACAGAGTTACACTTATGTTTTGTGGAGCAGTCCATTAACACTGTCTTTGAGGAATCTGAGAAGGGTTCTTTGGATCATATTGAGGCCTACGCTGATAAAGGAAATTTCATCCGTTCAAACGTGAAAGAAGCTTTCTGAGAAACTTCTTTCTGATCTGTGAGTTCATCTCACAGAGTTACAGCCTCTGCCTCAAGAAGCAGTTTGCTAACACTCTTTTCGTGGAATCTGCAAAGTGATATTTGGGAGCCTATTGGGGCCCATGGTGATAAAGGAAATATCCTCACATAATAACTAAAGAGAAGCTTTCTGAGAAACTGCATTGCCATGTGTGAATGCAACTCACAGAGTTACACGTTTCTCTTCGGTGATCAGTTTGTTAGCACAGTTTTCTGGAAATCTGCAATTAGATACTTCATAGCGCAATGAACATAACAGTGACAAATGAAATATCCACAGATGAAAACTAGAAAGAAGCTTTCTTAGAAACTTCTTGGTGATGTGTGAATTCATCTCACAGAGTTACACTTATGTTTCTTGGAGCAGTGCATTAACACTGTCTTTGAGGAATCTGAGAAGGGCTTCTTTGGATCATATTGAGGCCTAAGCTGATAAAGGAAATTTCATCCGTTCAAAACGTGAAAGAAGCTTTCTGAGAAACTTCTTTCTTATCTGTGAGTTCATCTCACAGAGTTACAGCCTCTGCCTCAAGAAGCAGTTTGCTAACACTCTTTTCGTGGAATCTGCAAAGTGATATTTGGGAGCCTATTGGGGCCCATGGTGATAAAGGAAATATCCTCACATAATAACTAAAGAGAAGCTTTCTGAGAAACTGCATTGCCATGTGTGAATGCAACTCACAGACTTACGCCAGTATTCTTTGGAGCCGTTTCTTTGGACTGTTTCCGTGGATTCTGAGAAGTGATATTTCAGATAGCTTTGAAGAATAGAAGGAGAAAGGAAATATCCTTCAAGAGAAAGCGGAACCAAGCTTTGTGAGAAACTGCTTTGTGATATGTGAATTCATTTCACAGTGTTCTATCACCCGTTCTCGGGGGAGTTTCCTAGCACTCATTTTGAGGAATCTCAGATGTGATGTCTTGGATATCGTTGAATCGCATGCTGAATAAGGAACTATCCTCAGAGAAACCTGCAGAGAAGGCTTCTCAAAAACTTCTTTGTTGTGGGTGAATTCAGCCCACAGATGTCCATCATTGTTTCCACTGACAAACTCGCTAGCAGAATTTTCGCAGAATCTGCAATAGGACACACGGTGGCGCTCCAAGACCACAAATAACCTCGTCTTACTAAAGAAAGAAGCTTTCTGAGAAACGCTATGTGATGTGTGAATTCAACTCACTAAGTTGCAGCGGTATTTCGTGGGGCCGTGGCCTAGTCCTATTTGTGTGGAATCTGAGAACAGATATTCCCGATCCCTTTGAAAACAATGGGGCCAATGGAAACATCTTCCAATAAAAATGAGAAAGAAGCTTTCTGAGAAACTTCTTTCTGATCTGTGAGTTCATCTCACAGAGTTACAACCTCTGCCTCAAGAAGCAGTTTGCTAACACTCTTTTCGTGGAATCTGCAAAGTGATATTTGGGAGCCTATTGGGGCCCATGGTAATAAAGGAAATATCCTCACATAATAACTAAAGAGAAGCTTTCTGAGAAACTGCATTGCCATGTGTGAATGCAACCCACAGAGTTACACGTTTCTCTTCAGTGATCAGTTTGTTAGCACAGTTTTCTGGAAATCTGCAATTAGATACTTCATAGCGCAATGAACATAACAGTGAGAAATGAAATATCCACAGATGAAAACTAGAAAGAAGCTTTCTTAGAAACTTCTTGGTGATGTGTGAATTCATCTCACAGAGTTACACTTATGTTTCGTGGAGCAGTCCGTTAACACTGTCTTTGAGGATTCTGAGAAGGGCTTCTTTAGACCACTTTGAGGCCTACGCTGATAAAGGAAATTTCATCCGTTCAAAACGTGAAAGACGCTTTCTGAGAAACTTCTTTCTGATCTGTGAGTTCATCTCACAGAGTTACTACCTCTGCCTCAAGAAGCAGTTTGCTAACACTCTTTTCGTGGAATCTGCAAAGTGATATTTGGGAGCCTATTGGGGCCCATGGTGATAAAGGAAATATCCTCACATAATAACTAAAGAGAAGCTTTCTGAGAAACTGCATTGCCATGTGTGAATGCAACTCACAGACTTACGCCAGTGTTCTTTGGAGCCGTTTCTTTGGACTGTTTCCGTGGATTCTGAGAAGTGATATTTCAGATAGCTTTGAAGAATAGAAGGAGAAAGGAAATATCCTTCAAGAGAAAGCGGAACCAAGCTTTGTGAGAAACTGCTTTGTGATATGTGAATTCATTTCACAGTGTTCTATCACCCGTTCTCGGGGGAGTTTCCTAGCACTCATTTTGAGGAATCTCAGATGTGATGTCTTGGATATCGTTGAATCGCATGCTGAATAAGGAACTATCCTCAGAGAAACCTGCAGAGAAGGCTTCTCAAAAACTTCTTTGTTGTGGGTGAATTCAGCCCACAGATGTCCATCATTGTTTCCACTGAGAAACTCGCTAGCAGAATTTTCGCAGAATCTGCAATAGGACACACGGTGGCGCTCCAAGACCACAAATAACCTCGTCTTACTAAAGAAAGAAGCTTTCTGAGAAACGCTATGTGATGTGTGAATTCAACTCACTAAGTTGCAGCGGTATTTCGTGGGGCCGTGGCCTAGGCCTATTTGTGTGGAATCTGAGAACAGATATTCCCGATCCCTTTGAAAACAATGGGGCCAATGGAAACATCTTCCAATAAAAATGAGAAAGAAGCTTTCTGAGAAACTTCTTTCTGATCTGTGAGTTCATCTCACAGAGTTACAACCTCTGCCTCAAGAAGCAGTTTGCTAACACTCTTTTCGTGGAATCTGCAAAGAGATATTTGGGAGCCTATTGGGGCCCATGGTGATAAAGGAAATATCCTCACATAATAACTAAGAGAAGCTTTCTGAGAAACTGCATTGCCAAGTGTGAATGCAACTCACAGAGTACACGTTTCTCTTCAGTGATCAGTTTGTTAGCACAGTTTTCTGGAAATCTGCAATTAGATACTTCATAGCGCAATGAACATTACAGTGACAAAGGAAATATCCACAGATGAAAACTAGAAAGAAGCTTTCTTAGAAACTTCTTGGTGATGTGTGAATTCATCTCACAGAGTTACACTTATGTATCGTGGAGCAGTGCATTAACACTGTCTTTGAGGAATCTGAGAAGGGCTTCTTTGGATCATATTGAGGCCTAAGCTGATAAAGGAAATTTCATCCGTTCAAAACGTGAAAGAAGCTTTCTGAGAAACTTCTTTCTGATCTGTGAGTTCATCTCACAGAGTTACAACCTCTGCCTCAAGAAGCAGTTTGCTAACACTCTTTTCGTGGAATCTGCAAAGTGATATTTGGGAGCCTATTGGGGCCCATGGTTATAAAGGAAATATCCTCACATAATAACTTAAGAGAAGCTTTCTGAGAAACTGCATTGCCAAGTGTGAATGCAACCCACAGAGTTACACGTTTCTCTTCAGTGATCAGTTTGTTAGCACAGTTTTCTGGAAATCTGCAATTAGATACTTCATAGCACAATGAACATAACAGTGAGAAATGAAATATCCAGAGATGAAAACTAGAAAGAAGCTTTCTTAGAAACTTCTTGGTGATGTGTGAATTCATCTCATAGAGTTACACTTATGTTTCGTGGAGCAGTCCGTTAACACTGTCTTTGAGGATTCTGAGAAGGGCTTCTTTAGACCACTTTGAGGCCTACGCTGATAAAGGAAATTTCAACCGTTCAAAACGTGAAAGAAGCTTTCTGAGAAACTTCTTTCTGATCTGTGAGTTCATCTCACAGAGTTACAACCTCTGCCTCAAGAAGCAGTTTGCTAACACTCTTTTCGTGGAATCTGCAAAGTGATATTTGGGAGCCTACTGGGGCCCATGGTGATAAAGGAAATATCCTCACATAATAACTAAAGAGAAGCTTTCTGAGAAACTGCATTGCCATGTGTGAATGCAACTCACAGAGTTACACTATCTCTTCAGTGATCAGTTTGTTAGCACAGTTTTCTGGAAATCTGCAATTAGATACTTCATAGCGCAATGAACATTACAGTGACAAAGGAAATATCCACAGATGAAAACTAGAAAGAAGCTTTCTTAGAAACTTCTTCGTGATGTGTGAATTCATCTCACAGAGTTACACTTATGTTTTGTGGAGCAGTCCATTAACACTGTCTTTGAGGAATCTGAGAAGGGTTCTTTGGATCATATTGAGGCCTACGCTGATAAAGGAAATTTCATCCGTTCAAAACGTGAAAGAAGCTTTCTGAGAAACTTCTTTCTGATCTGTGAGTTCATCTCACAGAGTTACAACCTCTGCCTCAAGAAGCAGTTTGCTAACACTCTTTTCGTGGAATCTGCAAAGTGATATTTGGGAGCCTATTGGGGCCCATGGTGATAAAGGAAATATCCTCACATAATAACTAAAGAGAAGCTTTCTGAGAAACTGCATTGCCATGTGTGAATGCAACTCACAGAGTTACACGTTTCTCTTCGGTGATCAGTTTGTTAGCACAGTTTTCTGGAAATCTGCAATTAGATACTTCATAGCGCAATGAACATAACAGTGACAAATGAAATATCCACAGATGAAAACTAGAAAGAAGCTTTCTTAGAAACTTCTTGGTGATGTGTGAATTCATCTCACAGAGTTACACTTATGTTTCTTGGAGCAGTGCATTAACACTGTCTTTGAGGAATCTGAGAAGGGCTTCTTTGGATCATATTGAGGCCTAAGCTGATAAAGGAAATTTCATCCGTTCAAAACGTGAAAGAAGCTTTCTGAGAAACTTCTTTCTTATCTGTGAGTTCATCTCACAGAGTTACAGCCTCTGCCTCAAGAAGCAGTTTGCTAACACTCTTTTCGTGGAATCTGCAAAGTGATATTTGGGAGCCTATTGGGGCCCATGGTGATAAAGGAAATATCCTCACATAATAACTAAAGAGAAGCTTTCTGAGAAACTGCATTGCCATGTGTGAATGCAACTCACAGACTTACGCCAGTATTCTTTGGAGCCGTTTCTTTGGACTGTTTCCGTGGATTCTGAGAAGTGATATTTCAGATAGCTTTGAAGAATAGAAGGAGAAAGGAAATATCCTTCAAGAGAAAGCGGAACCAAGCTTTGTGAGAAACTGCTTTGTGATATGTGAATTCATTTCACAGTGTTCTATCACCCGTTCTCGGGGGAGTTTCCTAGCACTCATTTTGAGGAATCTCAGATGTGATGTCTTGGATATCGTTGAATCGCATGCTGAATAAGGAACTATCCTCAGAGAAACCTGCAGAGAAGGCTTCTCAAAAACTTCTTTGTTGTGGGTGAATTCAGCCCACAGATGTCCATCATTGTTTCCACTGAGAAACTCGCTAGCAGAATTTTCGCAGAATCTGCAATAGGACACACGGTGGCGCTCCAAGACCACAAATAACCTCGTCTTACTAAAGAAAGAAGCTTTCTGAGAAACGCTATGTGATGTGTGAATTCAACTCACTAAGTTGCAGCGGTATTTCGTGGGGCCGTGGCCTAGGCCTATTTGTGTGGAATCTGAGAACAGATATTCCCGATCCCTTTGAAAACAATGGGGCCAATGGAAACATCTTCCAATAAAAATGAGAAAGAAGCTTTCTGAGAAACTTCTTTCTGATCTGTGAGTTCATCTCACAGAGTTACAACCTCTGCCTCAAGAAGCAGTTTGCTAACACTCTTTTCGTGGAATCTGCAAAGTGATATTTGGGAGCCTATTGGGGCCCATGGTAATAAAGGAAATATCCTCACATAATAACTAAAGAGAAGCTTTCTGAGAAACTGCATTGCCATGTGTGAATGCAACTCACAGAGTACACGTTTCTCTTCAGTGATCAGTTTGTAGCACAGTTTTCTGGAAATCTGCAATTAGATACTTCATAGCGCAATGAACATACAGTGAAAAGGAAATATCCACAGATGAAAACTAGAAAGAAGCTTTCTTAGAAACTTCTTGGTGATGTGTGAATTCATCTCACAGAGTTACACTTATGTTTCGTGAGCAGTCCGTTAACACTGTCTTTGAGGATTCTGAGAAGGCTTCTTTAGATCACTATTGAGGCCTACGCTGATAAAGGAAATTTCATCCGTTCAAAACGTGAAAAGAAGCTTTCTGAGAAACTTCTTTCTGATCTGTGAGTTCATCTCACAGAGTTACAACCTCTGCCTCAAGAAGCAGTTTGCTAACACTCTTTCATGGAATCTGCAAAGTGATATTTGGGAGGCCTATTGGGGCCCATGGTGATAAAGGAAATATCCTCACATAATAACTAAAGAGAAGCTTTCTGAGAAACTGCATTGCCATGTGTGAATGCAACTCACAGACTTACGCCAGTGTTCTTTGGAGCCGTTTCTTTGGACTGTTTCCGTGGATTCTGAGAAGTGATATTTCAGATAGCTTTGAAGAATAGAAGGAGAAAGGAAATATCCTTCAAGAGAAAGCGGAACCAAGCTTTGTGAGAAACTGCTTTGTGATATGTGAATTCATTTCACAGTGTTCTATCACCCGTTCTCGGGGGAGTTTCCTAGCACTCATTTTGAGGAATCTCAGATGTGATGTCTTGGATATCGTTGAATCGCATGCTGAATAAGGAACTATCCTCAGAGAAACCTGCAGAGAAGGCTTCTCAAAAACTTCTTTGTTGTGGGTGAATTCAGCCCACAGATGTCCATCATTGTTTCCACTGAGAAACTCGCTAGCAGAATTTTCGCAGAATCTGCAATAGGACACACGGTGGCGCTCCAAGACCACAAATAACCTCGTCTTACTAAAGAAAGAAGCTTTCTGAGAAACGCTATGTGATGTGTGAATTCAACTCACTAAGTTGCAGCGGTATTTCGTGGGGCCGTGGCCTAGGCCTATTTGTGTGGAATCTGAGAACAGATATTCCCGATCCCTTTGAAAACAATGGGGCCAATGGAAACATCTTCCAATAAAAATGAGAAAGAAGCTTTCTGAGAAACTTCTTTCTGATCTGTGAGTTCATCTCACAGAGTTACAACCTCTGCCTCAAGAAGCAGTTTGCTAACACTCTTTTCGTGGAATCTGCAAAGTGATATTTGGGAGCCTATTGGGGCCCATGGT
>NW_022142427.1:0-9632 GCF_007565055.1 Rhinopithecus roxellana
GAAACTTCTTGGTGATGTGTGAATTCATCTCACAGAGTTACACTTATGTTTCGTGGAGCAGTCCATTAACACTGTCTTTGGGGAAACTGAGAAGGCTTCTTTGGATCACATTGAGGCCTACGCTGATAAAGGAAATTTCATCCGTTCAAAACGTGAAAGAAGCTTTCTGAGAAACTTCTTTCTGATCTGAGTTCATCTCACGAGTTACAACCTCTGCCTCAAGAAGAAGTTTGCTAACACTTTCTCGTCAATCTGTAAAGTGATATTTGGAGGCCTATAGGGGCCCAGGGTTGATAAAGGAAATATCCTCACATAAATAACTAAAAGAGAAAGCCTTCTGAGAAACTGCATTGCCATGTGTGAATGCAACTCACAGAGTTACGCCATTGTTTTTTGCAGCCGTTTTCTTAGGGACCTGTTTTCCGTGGATTCCGAGAATTGATTATTTCAGATAGCTTTGAAGAATAGAAGGAAAAAGAAATATCCTCCAAGAGAAAGCAGAACCAGCTTTCTGAGAAACTGCTTTGTGATATGTGAATTCATTTCACAGTGTTCTATCACCCTTTCTCGGGGGAGTTTCCTAGCACTCATTTGAGGAATCTCAGATGTGATGTCTTGGATATCGTTGAAATCGCATGCTGAATAAGGAAACTATCCTCAGAGAAACCTGCAGAGAAGCCTTCTCAGAAACTTCTTTGTTGTGGGTGATTTCAGCCCACAGATGTCCATCATTGTTACCACTGAGAAACTTGCTAGGAGAGTTTTCGCAGAATCTGCAATAGGACACACGGTGGCGCTCCAAGACCACAAATAACTTCGTCTTAGGTAAAGAAAGAAGCTTTCTGAGAACCGCTTTGTGATATGTGAATTCAAACTCACTAAGTTGCAGCTGTATTTCGTGGGGCCGTGGCCTAGCCCTATTTGTGTGGAATCTGAGAACAGATATTCCCGAACCCTTTGAAAACAATGGGGCCAAGGGAAACATCTTCCAATAAAAATGAGAAAGAAGCTTACTGAGAAACTTCTTTCTGATCTGTGAGTTCATCTCACAGAGTTACAATCTCTGCCTCAAGAAGCCGTTTGCTAACACTCTTTTCGTGGAATCTGCAAAGTGATATTTGGCAGCCTATTGGGGTCCATGGTGATAAAGGAAATATCCTCACATATTAACTAAAGAGAAGCATTCTGAGAAACTGCATTGCCATGTGTGAATGCAACTCACAGAGTTACACGTTTCTCTTCAGTGATCAGTTTGTTAGCATAGTTTTCTGGAGATCTGCAATTAGATACTTCATAGCGCAATGAACATTACAGTGACAAAGGAAATATCCAAGATGAAAACTAGAAAGAAGCTTTCTTAGAAACTTCTTGGTGATGTGTGAATTCATCTCACAGAGTTACACTTATGTTTCGTGGAGCAGTCCATTAACACTGTCTTTGGGGAAACTGAGAAGGGCTTCTTTGGATCACATTGAGGCCTACGCTGATAAAGGAAATTTCATCCGTTCAAAACGTGAAAGAAGCTTTCTGAGAAACTTCTTTCTGATCTGTGAGTTCATCTCACAGAGTTACAACCTCTGCCTCAAGAAGAAGTTTGCTAACACTCTTCTCGTCTAATCTGCAAAGTGATATTTGGAGGCCTATAGGGGCCCATGGTGATAAAGGAAATGTCCTCACATAATAACTAAAGAGAAGCTTTCTGAGAAACTGCATTACCATGTGTGAATGCAACTCACAGAGTTACACGTTTCTCTTCAGTGATCAGTTTGTTAGCATAGTTTAATGGAGATCTGCAATTAGATACTTCATAGCGCAATGAACATTACAGTGACAAAGGAAATATCCAGATGAAAACTAGAAGAAGCTTTCTTAGAAACTTCTTGTTGATGTGTGAATTCATCTCACAGAGTTACACTTATGTTTCGTGGAGCAGTCCATTAACACTGTCTTTGGGGAAACTGAGAAGGGCTTCTTTGGATCACATTGAGGCCTACGCTGATAAAGGAAATTTCATCCGTTCAAAACGTGAAAGAAGCTTTCTGAGAAACTTCTTTCTGATCTGTGAGTTCATCTCACAGAGTTACAACCTCTGCCTCAAGAAGAAGTTTGCTAACACTCTTCTCGTCGAATCTGCAAAGTGATATTTGGGAGCCTATAGGGGCCCATGGTGATAAAGGAAATGTCCTCACATAATAACTAAAGAGAAGCTTTCTGAGAAACTGCATTACCATGTGTGAATGCAACTCACAGAGTTACACGTTTCTCTTCAGTGATCAGTTTGTTAGCACAGTTTTCTGGAGATCTGCAATTAGATACTTCATAGCGCAATGAACATTACAGTGACAAAGGAAATATCCACAGATGAAAACTAGAAGGAAGCTTTCTTAGAAACTTCTTGTTGATGTGTGAATTCATCTCACAGAGTTACACTTATGTTTCGTGGAGCAGTCCATTAACACTGTCTTTGGGGAAACTGAGAAGAGCTTCTTTGGATCACATTGAGGCCTACGCTGATAAAGGAAATTTCATCCGTTCAAAACGTGAAAGAAGCTTTCTGAGAAACTTCTTTCTGATCTGTGAGTTCATCTCACAGAGTTACAACCTCTGCCTCAAGAAGAAGTTTGCTAACACTCTTCTCGTCTAATCTGCAAAGTGATATTTGGAGGCCTATAGGGGCCCATGGTGATAAAGGAAATGTCCTCACATAATAACTAAAGAGAAGCTTTCTGAGAAACTGCATTACCATGTGTGAATGCAACTCACAGAGTTACACGTTTCTCTTCAGTGATCAGTTTGTTAGCATAGTTTTATGGAGATCTGCAATTAGATACTTCATAGCGCAATGAACATTACAGTGACAAAGGAAATATCCAGATGAAAACTAGAAAGAAGCTTTCTTAGAAACTTCTTGGTGATGTGTGAATTCATCTCACAGAGTTACACTTATGTTTCGTGGAGCAGTCCATTAACACTGTCTTTGGGGAAACTGAGAAGAGGCTTCTTTGGATCACATTGAGGCCTACGCTGATAAAGGAAATTTCATCCGGTCAAAACGTGAAAGAAGCTTTCTGAGAAACTTCTTTCTGATCTGTGAGTTCATCTCACAGAGTTACAACCTCTGCCTCAAGAAGAAGTTTGCTAACACTCTTCTCGTCTAATCTGCAAAGTGATATTTGGAGGCCTATAGGGGCCCATGGTGATAAAGGAAATGTCCTCACATAATAACTAAAGAGAAGCTTTCTGAGAAACTGCATTACCATGTGTGAATGCAACTCACAGAGTTACACGTTTCTCTTCAGTGATCAGTTTGTTAGCATAGTTTAATGGAGATCTGCAATTAGATACTTCATAGCGCAATGAACATTACAGTGACAAAGGAAATATCCAGATGAAAACTAGAAAGAAGCTTTCTTAGAAACTTCTTGGTGATGTGTGAATTCATCTCACAGAGTTACACTTATGTTTCGTGGAGCAGTCCATTAACACTGTCTTTGGGGAAACTGAGAAGGGCTTCTTTGGATCACATTGAGGCCTACGCTGATAAAGGAAATTTCATCCGTTCAAAACGTGAAAGAAGCTTTCTGAGAAACTTCTTTCTGATCTGTGAGTTCATCTCACAGAGTTACAACCTCTGCCTCAAGAAGAAGTTTGCTAACACTCTTCTCGTCTAATCTGCAAAGTGATATTTGGAGGCCTATAGGGG
Source organism: Rhinopithecus roxellana (assembly GCF_007565055.1). Classification (NCBI taxonomy): domain Eukaryota; kingdom Metazoa; phylum Chordata; class Mammalia; order Primates; family Cercopithecidae; genus Rhinopithecus; species Rhinopithecus roxellana. The sequence goes on from NW_022142427.1 coordinate 3,704, forward strand.
CCCATGGTGATAAAGGAAATGTCCTCACATAATAACTAAAGAGAAGCTTTCTGAGAAACTGCATTACCATGTGTGAATGCAACTCACAGAGTTACACGTTTCTCTTCAGTGATCAGTTTGTTAGCATAGTTTAATGGAGATCTGCAATTAGATACTTCATAGCGCAATGAACATTACAGTGACAAAGGAAATATCCAGATGAAAACTAGAAAGAAGCTTTCTTAGAAACTTCTTGTTGATGTGTGAATTCATCTCACAGAGTTACACTTATGTTTCGTGGAGCAGTCCATTAACACTGTCTTTGGGGAAACTGAGAAGAGCTTCTTTGGATCACATTGAGGCCTACGCTGATAAAGGAAATTTCATCCGTTCAAAACGTGAAAGAAGCTTTCTGAGAAACTTCTTTCTGATCTGTGAGTTCATCTCACAGAGTTACAACCTCTGCCTCAAGAAGAAGTTTGCTAACACTCTTCTCGTCGAATCTGCAAAGTGATATTTGGGAGCCTATAGGGGCCCATGGTGATAAAGGAAATGTCCTCACATAATAACTAAAGAGAAGCTTTCTGAGAAACTGCATTACCATGTGTGAATGCAACTCACAGAGTTACACGTTTCTCTTCAGTGATCAGTTTGTTAGCACAGTTTTCTGGAGATCTGCAATTAGATACTTCATAGCGCAATGAACATTACAGTGACAAAGGAAATATCCAGATGAAAACTAGAAGGAAGCTTTCTTAGAAACTTCTTGGTGATGTGTGAATTCATCTCACAGAGTTACACTTATGTTTCGTGGAGCAGTCCATTAACACTGTCTTTGGGGAAACTGAGAAGAGCTTCTTTGGATCACATTGAGGCCTACGCTGATAAAGGAAATTTCATCCGTTCAAAACGTGAAAGAAGCTTTCTGAGAAACTTCTTTCTGATCTGTGAGTTCATCTCACAGAGTTACAACCTCTGCCTCAAGAAGAAGTTTGCTAACACTCTTCTCGTCGAATCTGCAAAGTGATATTTGGGAGGCCTATAGGGGCCCATGGTGATAAAGGAAATGTCCTCACATAATAACTAAAGAGAAGCTTTCTGAGAAACTGCATTACCATGTGTGAATGCAACTCACAGAGTTACACGTTTCTCTTCAGTGATCAGTTTGTTAGCACAGTTTTACTGGAGATCTGCAATTAGATACTTCATAGCGCAATGAACATTACAGTGACAAAGGAAATATCCAGATGAAAACTAGAAAGAAGCTTTCTTAGAAACTTCTTGGTGATGTGTGAATTCATCTCACAGAGTTACACTTATGTTTCGTGGAGCAGTCCATTAACACTGTCTTTGGGGAAACTGAGAAGAGCTTCTTTGGATCACATTGAGGCCTACGCTGATAAAGGAAATTTCATCCGTTCAAAACGTGAAAGAAGCTTTCTGAGAAACTTCTTTCTGATCTGTGAGTTCATCTCACAGAGTTACAACCTCTGCCTCAAGAAGAAGTTTGCTAACACTCTTCTCGTCTAATCTGCAAAGTGATATTTGGAGGCCTATAGGGGCCCATGGTGATAAAGGAAATGTCCTCACATAATAACTAAAGAGAAGCTTTCTGAGAAACTGCATTACCATGTGTGAATGCAACTCACAGAGTTACACGTTTCTCTTCAGTGATCAGTTTGTTAGCATAGTTTAATGGAGATCTGCAATTAGATACTTCATAGCGCAATGAACATTACAGTGACAAAGGAAATATCCAGATGAAAACTAGAAAGAAGCTTTCTTAGAAACTTCTTGGTGATGTGTGAATTCATCTCACAGAGTTACACTTATGTTTCGTGGAGCAGTCCATTAACACTGTCTTTGGGGAAACTGAGAAGGGCTTCTTTGGATCACATTGAGGCCTACGCTGATAAAGGAAATTTCATCCGTTCAAAACGTGAAAGAAGCTTTCTGAGAAACTTCTTTCTGATCTGTGAGTTCATCTCACAGAGTTACAACCTCTGCCTCAAGAAGAAGTTTGCTAACACTCTTCTCGTCTAATCTGCAAAGTGATATTTGGAGGCCTATAGGGGCCCATGGTGATAAAGGAAATGTCCTCACATAATAACTAAAGAGAAGCTTTCTGAGAAACTGCATTACCATGTGTGAATGCAACTCACAGAGTTACACGTTTCTCTTCAGTGATCAGTTTGTTAGCATAGTTTAATGGAGATCTGCAATTAGATACTTCATAGCGCAATGAACATTACAGTGACAAAGGAAATATCCAGATGAAAACTAGAAAGAAGCTTTCTTAGAAACTTCTTGGTGATGTGTGAATTCATCTCACAGAGTTACACTTATGTTTCGTGGAGCAGTCCATTAACACTGTCTTTGGGGAAACTGAGAAGAGCTTCTTTGGATCACATTGAGGCCTACGCTGATAAAGGAAATTTCATCCGTTCAAAACGTGAAAGAAGCTTTCTGAGAAACTTCTTTCTGATCTGTGAGTTCATCTCACAGAGTTACAACCTCTGCCTCAAGAAGAAGTTTGCTAACACTCTTCTCGTCGAATCTGCAAAGTGATATTTGGAGGCCTATAGGGGCCCATGGTGATAAAGGAAATGTCCTCACATAATAACTAAAGAGAAGCTTTCTGAGAAACTGCATTACCATGTGTGAATGCAACTCACAGAGTTACACGTTTCTCTTCAGTGATCAGTTTGTTAGCACAGTTTTATGGAGATCTGCAATTAGATACTTCATAGCGCAATGAACATTACAGTGACAAAGGAAATATCCAGATGAAAACTAGAAGGAAGCTTTCTTAGAAACTTCTTGTTGATGTGTGAATTCATCTCACAGAGTTACACTTATGTTTCGTGGAGCAGTCCATTAACACTGTCTTTGGGGAAACTGAGAAGGGCTTCTTTGGATCACATTGAGGCCTACGCTGATAAAGGAAATTTCATCCGGTCAAAACGTGAAAGAAGCTTTCTGAGAAACTTCTTTCTGATCTGTGAGTTCATCTCACAGAGTTACAACCTCTGCCTCAAGAAGAAGTTTGCTAACACTCTTCTCGTCTAATCTGCAAAGTGATATTTGGGAGGCCTATAGGGGCCCATGGTGATAAAGGAAATGTCCTCACATAATAACTAAAGAGAAGCTTTCTGAGAAACTGCATTACCATGTGTGAATGCAACTCACAGAGTTACACGTTTCTCTTCAGTGATCAGTTTGTTAGCATAGTTTATGGAGATCTGCAATTAGATACTTCATAGCGCAATGAACATTACAGTGACAAAGGAAATATCCAGATGAAAACTAGAAAGAAGCTTTCTTAGAAACTTCTTGTTGATGTGTGAATTCATCTCACAGAGTTACACTTATGTTTCGTGGAGCAGTCCATTAACACTGTCTTTGGGGAAACTGAGAAGAGCTTCTTTGGATCACATTGAGGCCTACGCTGATAAAGGAAATTTCATCCGTTCAAAACGTGAAAGAAGCTTTCTGAGAAACTTCTTTCTGATCTGTGAGTTCATCTCACAGAGTTACAACCTCTGCCTCAAGAAGAAGTTTGCTAACACTCTTCTCGTCTAATCTGCAAAGTGATATTTGGAGGCCTATAGGGGCCCATGGTGATAAAGGAAATGTCCTCACATAATAACTAAAGAGAAGCTTTCTGAGAAACTGCATTACCATGTGTGAATGCAACTCACAGAGTTACACGTTTCTCTTCAGTGATCAGTTTGTTAGCATAGTTTAATGGAGATCTGCAATTAGATACTTCATAGCGCAATGAACATTACAGTGACAAAGGAAATATCCAGATGAAAACTAGAAAGAAGCTTTCTTAGAAACTTCTTGGTGATGTGTGAATTCATCTCACAGAGTTACACTTATGTTTCGTGGAGCAGTCCATTAACACTGTCTTTGGGGAAACTGAGAAGAGGCTTCTTTGGATCACATTGAGGCCTACGCTGATAAAGGAAATTTCATCCGTTCAAAACGTGAAAGAAGCTTTCTGAGAAACTTCTTTCTGATCTGTGAGTTCATCTCACAGAGTTACAACCTCTGCCTCAAGAAGAAGTTTGCTAACACTCTTCTCGTCTAATCTGCAAAGTGATATTTGGAGGCCTATAGGGGCCCATGGTGATAAAGGAAATGTCCTCACATAATAACTAAAGAGAAGCTTTCTGAGAAACTGCATTACCATGTGTGAATGCAACTCACAGAGTTACACGTTTCTCTTCAGTGATCAGTTTGTTAGCATAGTTTAATGGAGATCTGCAATTAGATACTTCATAGCGCAATGAACATTACAGTGACAAAGGAAATATCCAGATGAAAACTAGAAGAAGCTTTCTTAGAAACTTCTTGTTGATGTGTGAATTCATCTCACAGAGTTACACTTATGTTTCGTGGAGCAGTCCATTAACACTGTCTTTGGGGAAACTGAGAAGGGCTTCTTTGGATCACATTGAGGCCTACGCTGATAAAGGAAATTTCATCCGTTCAAAACGTGAAAGAAGCTTTCTGAGAAACTTCTTTCTGATCTGTGAGTTCATCTCACAGAGTTACAACCTCTGCCTCAAGAAGAAGTTTGCTAACACTCTTCTCGTCTAATCTGCAAAGTGATATTTGGAGGCCTATAGGGGCCCATGGTGATAAAGGAAATGTCCTCACATAATAACTAAAGAGAAGCTTTCTGAGAAACTGCATTACCATGTGTGAATGCAACTCACAGAGTTACACGTTTCTCTTCAGTGATCAGTTTGTTAGCATAGTTTAATGGAGATCTGCAATTAGATACTTCATAGCGCAATGAACATTACAGTGACAAAGGAAATATCCAGATGAAAACTAGAAAGAAGCTTTCTTAGAAACTTCTTGGTGATGTGTGAATTCATCTCACAGAGTTACACTTATGTTTCGTGGAGCAGTCCATTAACACTGTCTTTGGGGAAACTGAGAAGGGCTTCTTTGGATCACATTGAGGCCTACGCTGATAAAGGAAATTTCATCCGTTCAAAACGTGAAAGAAGCTTTCTGAGAAACTTCTTTCTGATCTGTGAGTTCATCTCACAGAGTTACAACCTCTGCCTCAAGAAGAAGTTTGCTAACACTCTTCTCGTCTAATCTGCAAAGTGATATTTGGGAGCCTATAGGGGCCCATGGTGATAAAGGAAATGTCCTCACATAATAACTAAAGAGAAGCTTTCTGAGAAACTGCATTACCATGTGTGAATGCAACTCACAGAGTTACACGTTTCTCTTCAGTGATCAGTTTGTTAGCACAGTTTTATGGAGATCTGCAATTAGATACTTCATAGCGCAATGAACATTACAGTGACAAAGGAAATATCCACAGATGAAAACTAGAAGGAAGCTTTCTTAGAAACTTCTTGTTGATGTGTGAATTCATCTCACAGAGTTACACTTATGTTTCGTGGAGCAGTCCATTAACACTGTCTTTGGGGAAACTGAGAAGGGCTTCTTTGGATCACATTGAGGCCTACGCTGATAAAGGAAATTTCATCCGTTCAAAACGTGAAAGAAGCTTTCTGAGAAACTTCTTTCTGATCTGTGAGTTCATCTCACAGAGTTACAACCTCTGCCTCAAGAAGAAGTTTGCTAACACTCTTCTCGTCGTAATCTGTAAAGTGATATTTGGAGCCTATAGGGGCCCATGGTGATAAAGGAAATGTCCTCACATAATAACTAAAGAGAAGCTTTCTGAGAAACTGCATTACCATGTGTGAATGCAACTCACAGAGTTACACGTTTCTCTTCAGTGATCAGTTTGTTAGCACTAGTTTTCTGGAGATCTGCAATTAGATACTTCATAGCGCAATGAACATTACAGTGACAAAGGAAATATCCAGATGAAAACTAGAAGGAAGCTTTCTTAGAAACTTCTTGTTGATGTGTGAATTCATCTCACAGAGTTACACTTATGTTTCGTGGA
>NW_022142428.1:0-81501 GCF_007565055.1 Rhinopithecus roxellana
GTGTCAGTTTTGTTACACAGGTTTTTCGTGGATCGCAATTAGATACTTCTAGAGCAATGACATTACATGGACAAAGGAAATATCCAGAGTGAAAACGAGAAAGAAGCTTTCTCTTAGAAATTCTTGGTGATGTGTGAATTCATCTCACAGTGTACACTTATGTTTTCCGTGGAGAAGTCCGTTAACAATGCTTTGGGAATCTGAATAAGGGCTTCTTTTGGATCATATGAGGCGCTGGCCTGATAAGGAAATTTCATCCGTCAGAAACGGTGAAAGAGAGCTATTCTGAGAACTTCTCTCTGATCTGTGATTCATCTCACGATTTACAACCTCGCCTCAAGAAGGAATTTGCTAACCTACTTTTCCGTGGATCTGCAGTGAGAATGTTGGGAGCCTATGGGGGCCCATGGGTTATAAAGGCAATATCCTCACTAATACTAAGAGAAGCTTTCTGCAGAAAACTTGACTGCCATTGCCATGTGGGTGAATGCACCTCACAGAGTTACACGTTTCTCTTCGGTGATCAGTTTGTTAGCACAGTTTCCTGGAATCTGCAATTAGTACTTCATAGCGCAATGAACATAACAGTGACAAATGAAAATATCCACAGATAACTAGAAGAAGCTTCTTAGAAACTTCTTGGTGATGTGTGATTCATGCTCACAGAGTATACACTTATGTTTCTGGAGCATTGCTTAACACGGTATTTGAGGAATCTGAGAAGGGCTTCTTCGTTGGATCAGATTGGGCCTAAGCTGATAAAGGAAGTCATCCGTTCAAAACGTGAAAGAAGCCTTTCCTGAGAAACTTCTTTTCTGATCTGTGAGTTCATCTCACAGAGTTCAACCTATGCCCAAGAGCAGTTTCTAACACGCTTCGGGAATCTGCAAAGTGATATTTGGGAGCCGATTGGGGGACCATGGTTATAAAGGATATCCGCACATAATAACGAAAGAGAAGCTTTCTGAGAAACTGCAATTGCCAATGGTGATGCACCCACGAGTTCACTTTCTCTTCAGTAAGCAGTTTTGTTAGCACAGTTTTTCTGGAAATCTGCAATTAGATACTTCTAGCGAAATAACATTACAGTCAAAGGATAGCCAGAGATGAAACTAGAAAGAAGCTTTTCTTTAGAACTCTTGGTGATGTGTGAAATTCATCTCACAGAGTTACACTTATGTTTTCGTGGAGCAGTCCTTAACACTGTCTTTTGAGGATCTGAGAAGGCTTCTGTGGATCACATGAAGGCCTACGCGGGATACAGGAACTTTCAATCCGTTCAAAACGTGAAGAAGCTTTCTCATAACTTCTTTCGGATCGGTGGTTCACTCACAGAGTTACAACTCTTGCTCAAGAAAGCATTTTTGCGAATACACTCTTTTTCGGGAATCTGCAAAGTGATATGGTGGAGCCTATTGGGGCCCATGTGTAAAGGAAATATCCTCACGGAAGAACTAAGAGAAGCTTTCTGAGAAACTGCTGGCAGTGGTGATGCAACCCCAAGTTACACGTTTATCTTCAGTGATCGTTTTGTTAAGCGACAGGTTTTTCTGGAAATCTGCAATTAGATACTTCATAGCGCAGTGAGCATGGCAGTGACAAAGGATTTATCCGAGATGAAAACTAGAAAGAAGCTTTCTTAACCTCTTTTTGATGTGTATTCAATCGCACAGAGTTACACTTATTTTCATGGAGCAGTCCGGTTAACCACTGTCTTTGAGGATTCCTGAGAAGGGCATTCTTTTAGACCACTTTGAGGCATACGCTGAATAAGGAAGTTTCATCCGTTCAAACCGTGAAGAAGCTTTTCCCTGAGAAATTTCTTCTGATCGTGAGTTCAGCTCACAGAGTTTACAACCGCTGCCTCAGAAGTAGTTTGCTAACAGTCGTTTTCGTGGAAATCTGCAAAGTGATATTTTGGGAGCCTATTGGGGGCCCATGTGATAAGGAAATATCCTCACATAATAGACTAAAGATAACTTTCTGAGAACTGCATTGGCCATGTGGTGATGCAACTCACAGAGTTAACGTTATCTCTTCTGTGATCAGTTTGGTAGCACAGTTTTCTGGAAATCTGCAATTAGTACTTTCATAGCGCATGAACATAACATTGACAAATGAAATATCCACAGAATGAAAACTAAAAAAAGCTTTCTTATAAACTCTTGGTGATGTGGTGAATTCATCTCACAGAGTTACACTTATTTTGTGGAGCAGTGCTTAAAACACTGTCTTGAGGAAATCTAGAAGGGCTTCTTGGGATCAGATTGAGGACCTAAGCTGAAGAAGGAAATTTCATCCGTTCAAAACGTGAAAGAAGCTTTCTGAGAAAACTTCTGTTCTGATCTGTGAGTCACTCACAGATTACAACCTCTGCCTCAAGAAGCAGTTAGCTAACACTCCTGTTTCCCGTGGATCTGCAGTGATATTTGGGAGCCTATATGGGGGCCATGGGTGATGAAAGGAAATATCCTCACAAATAATAAAGAGAAGCTTTTCTGAAAACTCATTGCCAGTGTGAATGGCACCCACAGAGTACACGGTTCTCCTTCAGTGATCAGTTGTTTGTATACACAGTTTTTCTGGAAATCGCTGCAATTAAGATACGCATATCGCAATGAACATTACAGTGACAAAGGAAATAGGACCAGAGATAGAAAACGAGAAAGAAGCTTTCTTAGAAACTTCTTGGTGATGTGGAATTCATCTCACAGACTTAACAAACTTATGTTTCGTGGAGCAGTCAATTACCTGTCTTTGAAGGAATCTGGAGAAGGGGCTTCGTTTGGATCCATTTGAGGGCCCCTACGCTGATAAATGAAATTTCATCCGTTCAAAACCGTGAAAGAAGCTGTTCTCAGAACTTCTCTGATCTGTGAGTTTCACACGCCAGAGTTACACGCTCTGCCCTCAAAAAAGGAATCAGGTAGCTAACCTCTTATTCCTTCGTGGAAGCTGCAAAGTGAATATTTGGAGCCTAGGTGGGGCCCAGGGTGATAAAGGAAATATCCTCACATAATACTAAAGAGCAAGCGTTCCTGAAAGAACTGCTTGACAAGGATGTAGTGCAACTCCACAAGAGTTACACGTTTCGCTTCGTGAATCAGTTTTTTGTTAGCACAGTGGTCTGAATCTGCAATTAATACTTCATACGCAATGAACATTCAGTGACAATGAAATATCCAGAGATGAAACTGAAAGAAAGCTTTCTTAGAAACTTCTTGGTGATGTGTGAAGTCATCCTCACAGTGTTACACGTATAGTTTCGTGAGAAGTCCGTTAACACTTCTTTGAAGGATCTGAGAAGGGCTTCTTGGATCATATGGAAGGCCTGCGCTGATAAAGGAAATTTCATCCTTCAAACGTGAAGAAGCTTCTGAGAACTTCGCTCTGATCTGTGAGTTTCAATCTCACAGAGTTACAACCTCTGCCTCAAGAACATTTGCTAAAACGCTTTTTCGGGGAATCTGCAAAGGGATATTTGGGATTCCCTATTGTGGGCCCATGGTTATAAAGGAATACCTCACAAGATACAAGAGAAGCTTTCTGGAAACTGCCTTGCCAGGGTGAATGGCAACCCGCCAGAGTTCCGTTCTCTTCAGTGATCAGTTTGGTAGCAACAGTTTTCTGGAAAATCTGCATTAGATACTTCAGAGCAGGCATGAACATTACAGTGACAAGGAAATATCCAAGATGAAAACTAGAAAGAAGATTTCTTAGAAACTCTTGTGAGTGTCAAGTCATCGACAAGTTACACTTATGTTTCGGGGAGCCGTCCATTAACACTGTCTTTGAGGAATCTTGAAGGGCTTCTTTGGATCATATTGAGGCATACGCTGATAAAGGAAGTTTCTCTCCGGCAAACGTGAAAAGAAGCTTTTTCTGAGAAACTTCTTTCTGAATCCTGTGAGTTCATCTCCACAGAGTTGACACCGCTGCCTCAGAAGCGTTTGCTAACACTCTTTTCGTGGAATCTGCAAAAGTTGATATTATGGGAGCCTATTGAGGGACCATGGTAATAAGAAATATCCGCCATAATACTAAAGGAAAGCTTCGAGAATGCATTGCCAGTGGGTGAATGCAACCCACAGAGTTACCGTTTTCTCTCAGTGATCAGTTTTGTTAGCACGTTTTATGGAATCGGCAATTAGATATTAAGACGCGCAAGTGAACATTACGTGAGAAAGGAATATCCAGAATGAAGACTAGAAGAAGCCTTTCTTAGAACCTTCTTTTGATGTGTGAATTCATCTCACAAGAGTACAACTTATGTTTTCGTGGAGCAGTCCGTTAACAATGTCTTTGAGGATGCTGAGAGGCTTCTTTAGACCACTTGAGGCCTACGCTGATAAGGAAAGTTCATCCGTTCGAAACCGTGAAAGAAGCCTTTCTGAGAAACTTCTTTCTGATCTGTGAGTTCATGCTCACAGAGTTAGCAACATCTGCCTCAAGAAAAGCAGTTTGCTAACACACTGTTTTCGTGGAATCTGCAAGTGATATTTGGTGAGCACTATTTGGGCCCATGGTGATAGGAATATCCTCACTAATAACTAAAGAGAAGCTTTTCTGAGCAACTGCCTTCATGTGTGAAGGCAACTCACAGAGTTTAACTATCTCGCAGTGATCAGTTTTGTTAGCACAGTTTTCTGAAGCTAGCAATTAAGATACTTCATACGCAAGGAACTTACAGTGAGAAGGAAATAAGCCAGCAGATGAAACTAGCAAGAAGCGATTTTTTTTCTTAGAACTTCTTGGTGTGTGGTTGAATTCATCTCACAGAGTTAGCAACGTATGTTTTGTGGAGCATCCATTAACACTGTCTTTGAGGATCTGAGAAGGGTTTTCTTTGGATCATATTGAGGCCTACGCTGATAAGGAAATTTCATCGTTCAAAACGTGAAAGAAGGCTTTGCTGAGAAACTTCTTTCTGATCTGTGATTTCATCTCACAGAGTTACAAACAACCTCTGCCTCAAAGAAGCAGTTTGTGCCGAACACTCTTTTTCGTGGAATCTGCAAGAGTGTATTTGGGAGCCCTATTGGGGCCCATGTAATAAAGGAAAGTCCTCACATAATACTAAAGAGAACTTTCGTGCTGGGAAACTGCATTGGCCACATGATGTGAATGCAACCCACAGAGTACACGTTTCTCTTTCATGGCAGTTTTTGTTAGCACAGTTTTTCATGGAAATCTGCAATTAGATACTTCATAGCGCAATGAACTTACAGTGAACAAGGAAATATCCACATGATGAAACATAAAAGAAGCTTTCTGAAACGTCTTGGTGATGATGTCAATTCAGCTCACGAGTTACACGGATGGTTTTCGTGGAGCATCCACGTTAACACTGTCTTTGAGGATTCTGAGAAGGGCAAAGCTTTAGACCCACTTTGAGGCCTACGCTGATAAAGGTAATTTATCATCATCATCCGTTTCAAACCGTAAAGAAGCTGTCCCCTAGAAACTTCTTCTCTGATCTGTGAGTTTCATCTCACAGAGTTACAACCGCTCTGCCGCAAGAAGCAGTTTTGCGAACACTCTTTCGTGGAATCTGCAAAGTGATTTGGGAGCCTATTGGGGCCACATGGTGATAAAGGAAATATCATCACATAAGAACTAAGAGAAAGCTTTCGGAGAAACTGCATTGCCATGTGTAAGGCACTCCACAGAGTTACACGCGTTTCTCCGATTCGGTGATCAGTTTTGGTAGCCAGTTTTCTGGAAATCTGCAATTAGATCGTTCATGCGCAATTGAACATACAGTAGACAATAAATATCCACAGATGAAAACGAGAAAGAAGGCTTTCTAGAAACTTCTGTGAGGTGTGAGTCATCTCACAGAGTTTACAACTTAGGTTTTCGTGGAGCAGTGGCATTAACACGTATTTGAGGAATCGGGAAAGAAAGGGCGTTCTTAGGATCATATTGAGGCCTAAGCGAGTGATAAGGAAATTCACATCCGTTCAAAACGTGAAAGAGCTTTTCTGAGAAACTTCTTTCTGATCCTGTGAGTTTCATCTCAAAGAGTTACAACCTCTGCCTCAAGACAGTTTTGCTAACAACCTTTTGCGGGGAATCTGGCAAATGATTTTTGGGAGACGATTGGGGCCCATGGTGATTAAAGAATATCCGCACAAATAACTAAGAGAAGCTTTCTGAGAAACTGGCGTTGCCAGTGTGAATGCGACCCCAGAGTTACACGTTGCTCTTCAGTGTAAGTTTGTTAGGCACAGTTTTCTGGAAAATCGCAATTAGATACTGTCATAGCGAATGACATACAGTGACATAAGTAAAGCGAAGATGAAAAACTAGAAGAGCTTTCTTAGAAACTTCTTGGTGATGTTGTGAATTCATCTCACAGAGTTACCTTATGGGTTCGTGGAGCATCCCTTAACACTGTCCCGTTGAGGAATCTGAGAAGGGCTTTCTTTGGTCACATTGAGGCCTACGCTGTAAGGAATTTCACCTTTAAAACGTGAAAGAAGCTTTCTCAGAAACTGCTTTCTGATCTGGTGAGTGCACCTCACAGAAGTTTCAACTCTGCCTCAAAGCTTAGCTAACCGCTTTTCGTGGATCTGCCAAAGTGATTTTGGGAGCTCCTATTGGGGCCCATGGTGATAAAGGAATATCCGCACATAATAACGAAAGAGAAAGCTTTCTGAGAAACTGCAATTGCCATGTGTGTGAATGCAACTCACAGAGTTACACGTTTCTCTTCTTCTGTGAGCAGTTGTGGTAGCACGTTTTCTGGAAATCTGCAATTAGATACTTCATAGCGGCATGACAGACGTGACCAAAGGAATATCCAGGATGAAACTAGAAAGAGCTTTCTTAGAAGAAAATTCTTGGTGATGTGTGAATTCTCTCACTGTACACTTAGGTTTCGTGGAGAAGTCCGTTAACACTGTCTTTGAGGAATCTGAGAAAGGGCTTTCTTTGGTCATATTGAGGAGGCCTGCGCTGATAAAGGAAATAGTCATTTGCATCCGTTCAAAACGGAAAGAAGCTTTCTGAAAAACTTCTCTCTATCTGTTAGTTCATCTCACGAGTTACAACACCTCTGCCTCAAGAGCAGTTTGCTTAACAATCTTTTCGTGGAATCCTGCAAGTGGATTTGGGAGCCTAGGGGGCCCATGGTATAAAGGATATCCTCACATAATAACGAAAGAGAACTAAAGAGAAGCTTTTTCTGAGAACTGCATTGCCATGTGTGAATGCAACTCACAGAGTGACACGGTTTCTCTTCGGTGAATCAGTTTGTTACCCAGGTTTCTGGAATCTGCATTAGATACTTCAAGCGCAATGAAATACAGTGACCAAATGAAAATAATCCACAATGAAAACTAGAAAGAAACGTTCTGTAGAAACTTCTTAGGTGAGGTGTTGAATTAATCGCACAGAGTTACAACTATGTTTTCGTGGAGCAGTCTTAAACCTGTAGTTGAGGATCTTGAGAAGGCTTCTTTGGGATCATAGTGAGGCCTAAGCTGAATAAAGGATTTTCATCCGTTCAAAACGTGCAGAAGCTGTCTGAGAAACTTCTTTCTGATCTGTGAGTTCATCTCACAGAGTGACAACCTCTGCCTCAAAAGCAGTTTGATAACACGCTTTTCGGGAAGCTGCAAAGTGATATTTGGGAGGCCTATTGGGGACCATGGTTATAAAGGAAATATCCTCACATAATAACTAAAGAAAGCGTTTTCTGAAGAAACTGCATTGCAAGTGTGAATGCACAACCCACAGAGTTTACAACGTTTCTCTTCAGGATCATTGTTAGCACAGTTTTCTTTTCTGGGAAATCTGCAAATTGAGACTTCATAGCGAAATGAACATTACGTGACAAAGGAAATAGCAGAGAATGAAACGAGAAAAAGCTTTCTTAGAAACGTTCTTGGTGATGTGTGAAGGCATCTCACAGAGTGACACATTGTTATGTTTCGTGGAGCAGTCCATAACACGGTGTCTTTGAAAGAATCTGAGAAGGGCTTCTTTGGATACATTTGAGGCATACGCTGATAAAGGAATTTTCAAGCCGTTCAAAAAAAAACGGGAAAGAAGCTTTCTCCGAAACTCTTTCTGATCTGTGGTTCATCTCACGGAGTTACAAACCTCTAGCCTCAGAAGCAGTTTGCTAACACTCTTTTCGTGGAATCTGCAAATGATATTTGGGAGCCTATTGGGGGGCCATATGATAGGAATATCCTCACAATTAATAACTAAGAGAACTTTCTGAGAAACTGCATTGCCAATTGATCCAACCCAACAGAGTTCACGTTTCCTTCAGGGATCAGTTTGTGTTTAAGCACGGTTTTATCTGGAAATCTGGCCAATTAGAAGACGTCTAGCGCATGAACTTTACGTTGACAAAGGAGAATATCAGAGATGAAAACTAGAAAGAAGCTTTTCTTAGAAACTTTCTTTGTGGATGTGGTGAATTCATCTCACAGAGTTTCATTATGTTTCATGGAGCAGTTCCGTTTTAACACTGTCTTTGAGGATTTCTTTGTGAAGGGCTTTTTAGACCACTTTGAGGCCTACGCTGATAAGGAATTTCATCCGTTCAAACCGTTGAAAGCTTTCTGAGAATTTCTGTTCGCTTTCTGATCTGTGGAGTTTTCATCGCACAGAGTACAACCTCTGCCTCAAGAAGCAGTTTGCTAAAACTCTTTTCGTGGAATCTGCAAAGTGATATTTGGGGAGCGATTGGGGCCCCATGGTGATAAGGAAATATCCGCACATATAACTAAAGAGAAGCTTCGGGAAACTGCTTGCCTGTGTGAAATGCACTACACAGAGTGACACGTTCTCTTCGGTGATCCAGTTTGTTTAGCACAGTTTTCTGGAAATCTGCAATTAGATACGTCATAGCGCAAATGAACATAACAGTGACAAATGAATATCCACAGGATGAACTAAGAAATAAAGCTTTCTGAAAACTTCTTGGTGATTGTAGGAATTCATCTCACAGAGTTACACTTATTTTCGGGGGGGCAGTGCAATTAAAAACTGTCTGTGAGGATCTAGAAAAGGGCTTTTGATCATATTGAGCCTAAGATGATAGGAATTTTCATTCCGTTCAAACGTGGAAAGTAGCTTTCTGAAAACGTCTTTCTGATACGGTGATTCATATCACAGATTACAACCCTCTGCCTCAAGAAGCAGTTAGCTAAACACGCTTTTCGTGGAATCTGCAAAGTGAGATTTGGGGAGCCTATTGGGCCCATGGTGATAAGGAAATATCCTCACATAATAACGAAAGAGAAGCTTTCTTAGAAACTGCATTGCCAGTGTGAAGGCAAAACCCACAGAGTTTGACACGTTTCTCTTCAGGATTCATTTGTTAGCACAAGTTTTCTGGAAATCTGCAATTAGATACTTCATAGCGCATGAACATTACAGTGACAAAAGGAAAATCAGAGATGAACTAGAAAGTAAGCTTTCCTTAGAAACTAACTCTGGTGATGTGTGATTCATCTCACAGCTTACACTTATGTTCGTGGAGCAGTCCATTAACACTGTCTTTGAGGACTCTGAGAAGGGCAGGTCGTTGGATCACTGGAGGCCTACGCGGATAAAGCAATTTTCATTCACATCCGTTCAAAACGTGACAGAAGCTTTCTCATTCTCAGAGCTTCTTTCTGATCTGTGGTTCACCTCACAGAGTGACACACCTCCTCTGCCTCAAATAAGCGTTTAGCTAAACTCTTTTCGTGGAATCCTGCAAAGTGAGATTTTTGGGAGCCTAATTGGGGGCCAATGGTGATAAAGGAAAATATCCTCACTAATAAACTAAAGAGAAGGCTTTCTGAGAACGGCTTGCCATGTGTTGAGTGCAACTCACAGAGTTACAAACTTTCGCTTCTATTCTGTGATCATTGTTGTTAGCACAGGTTTCTGGAAATCTGCGAATTAGAGATACTCATAGCGCCAATGAACATTACAGTGACAATGAAAATATCCAGAGATGAAAACTAGAAAGAAAGCTTTCTTAGAAAACTTCTTGTGATGTGTGAATTTCTCTCACAGTGTTTACACTGTATGTTTCGGGGAGAAGGCGTTAACACTGTCTTTGAGGAATCTGAGAAGGGCTCTTTGGATCATATTGCGGCCTGCGCGGATAAAGGAAATTTCACACCGTTCAAAAGTGAAAGAAGCGTTCTGAGAAACTTCTCTCTGATCTGGAGTTCATCTCACAGAGTTACAACCTCTGCTCAAAGAAGCGTTTGCAACCCCACGCTTTCGTGGAACTGCAAAGTGATATTTAGGGAGCCGATTGGGGCCCATGGTTAATAAAGATATATCCTCCATAATAACTAAAAAGAAGCTTTCTGAGAAAACTGCATTTTGCCAAAGTGGGAAGCACCCACAGAGTTACAAAACTTTCCGCTTCAGTGATCAGTTTGTTAGCACAGTTGTTTTCTGGAAATCTGCACTTTAGATACTCATAGCGCAATGAACATTAACAGGTGACAAAGGAAATATCCAGAAGAAAGGAAAAACTAGAAAGAAGCTTTCTTAGAACGTCTTGGTGATGTGGTGAATTCCTCTCACAGAGTTACAACTTGAGTTTTCCGTGGAGCAGTCCCATTAACCTGTCTTTGAAGGATCTGGAAGGGTCTTTCGTTGGATCAGAGTGAGGCCTACAACGCGGATAAAGGAAATTCTATCCGTTCAATCAAAACGTGGAAAGAAAGCTTCTGAGAAACTTCTTTTCTGCTGATCTGTGAGTTCATCTCACAGATACAACATCTGCCGCAGAACTGTTTGCTTAACAATCCTTTTCGTGGATCTGCGAAAAGTGATTTTGGGAGCCTATTGGGGCCCATGGTGATAAGGAAAATTATCCTCACATAATAACTAAAGAGAAAGCATTCTGAGAACTCATTGCCAATGTGTGAATGCAACTCACAGAGTTACACGTTTCTCTTCTTCGGCTGATCAGTTTTTGTTAGCACATTTGCTGGAAAATCTGCAATTAGATAACTTCAATAGCGCATGAACAATAACCAGTGACAAATGAATATCCAAAACAGATGAAAACTAGAATAAGCTTCTCTTAGAAACTTCTTGGTGGATGTGGAATTCAATTCATCTCAACAGGTTTACACCTTATGTTTCGTGGGAGCAGTGCATTAACACTGTATTTCTGAGGATCTGAAGAAGGGCTTCTTTGGATCAATTGAGGCCTCGCTGATCAAGGAAATTTCATCTCACAATCATCCGTCACAAAACGTGAAGAACGTTCTGAGAACTTTCTTTCTGATCTGTTGAGTTCATCTCACAGAGTTACAACCTCTGCCTCATGCCTCAGAAACAGTTTGCTAAACACTCCTTTCGTTTTCGGGAATCTCACAGTGAATTTTGGGAGCCTATTGGGGACCATGGTTATAACCGGAACTACCTCGACATAATAACTAAGAGAAGCTTTCTGAGAAACTGCAATTGACCATGATGTGAAGCAACTCACAGAGTTACACTATCTCTTCAGTGATCAGTTTTGTTGTTACACAGTTGTGTCTTCTTTCTGGAAATCGCAATTAGATACTTCATAGCGCAATGAATTAACAGTGACAAAGGAATATGCCACAGATGAAACTAGAAAGAAGCTGTCTTAGAACTTTATGGGTGAAGTGTGAATTCATCTCAAAGAGTGACACTTAGGTTCGTGGAGCATCCCATTAACACTGTCTTTTCAGAAATCTGAGAAGGCTTTCTTTCTTTGGATCATAGGAGTGCGCTACGCTGATAAGGAAATGTCATTTTTTCATTCAAATCCGGTCAAAACCGTGAAAGAAGCTTTCTGAGAAACGTCTTTCTGATCTGTGAGTTCATCTCAAAGAGTTTTAAAACATCGGCTCCGAAGCAGTTTGCTAACAACTCTTTTCTGGAATCATGCATGATAGTTGGGAGCCTATTGGGGCCAGGGGTAGAAAGGAAATATCCTCACAGAATAACTAGAGGAAGCTGTCCTTCTGAGAAACTGCATGCCAAGTGTGAATGCACCCACAGAGTTACACGTTTCTCTTCAGTGATCAGTTTTGTTTAGCAACAGTTTTCTGTTTTCTTGGAAATCTGCATGAGATACTTCATAGCGCAATGAACCATAACGAGTGACAAGGAATATCCACAGAATAAACTAGAAAGAAGCTTTTCTTAGAACCTGTCTTTTTGATTGTGTGAATTCATCGCACAAGTTCAAACTATGTTTCTGGGCAGGGTACCGTAAACTGTCTTTGAAAGTTGTGAGGATTCTTAGAAGGGCTTCTTTAGACTCAACTTGAGGGCTACGCGGATAAAGGAAATTTCATCCGTCAACCGTGAAAGAAGCTTCCTGAGAAAACTTCTTTCGCTTGATCTGTGAGTTCATCTCACAGATGACAGTTAACTCTGCCATCAAGAGCAGTTTGCTAACAATCTTTTCGTGGAAATCTCAAAGTGATATTGGGGCCTATTTGGGCCCATGGTGATAAAGGAAATATCCTCACATAATACTAAGAGAAGGCTTTCTGAGAAACTACTACTGCAATTGCCATGTGGTAATGCAACTCACAGAGTTACACTATCTCTTCAGTGATCAGTTTGTTTATCAGACAGTTTTCCTTTCTGGAAATCTTGCAATTAGATACGTCATAGCGCAGACATTACAGTACAAGGAAAATATCCACAGATGAAAACTAAAAGACAGCTTTCTTAGAAAACTTTCGGTGGTGATTGTGTGAATCAGCGCACAGAGTTTACACTTATGTTTTGTGGAGCAGTCCATTAACAACTGTCTTGAGGAATCTGAGAAGGGTTCTTTGGATCCATATTGGGCCTACGCTGATAAAGGGGACATTTCATCCGTTCAAAACGTAAAGAAGCTTTCCTGAGAAACTTCTTTCCTGATCTGTGAGGTCATCTCACAGAGTACACCATTACAACAACAACCGCTATCTGCCCTCAAGAAGCAGTTTGCTAACACTCTTTTAGTGGAATGCTGCAAAGGGATAGTTGGGAGCCCTATTGGGGCCCCATGGTAATAAAGGAAATATCCTCACATATTAATAACTAAGAGAAACTTTCGAAAAACTGCATTGCCAAGTGTTGATGCAACCCACAGAGTTTAGAACAACAAACACGTCGTTTCTCTTCAGTGATCAGTTTTGGTAGTCACAGTTTTTCTTTGCTGGAAATCGGCAATATAGATACGTCATACGCAGTGACATTAACAGGGACAAGGAATTACCAGAGTGAAAACTAGAAGAAGCTTTTCCTTAAACCTGCTTTTTGATGGGTGAATGTCATACTCACAGAGTTACACTTATGTTTCGTGGAGCAAGAGTCCCGGTAACGCAACAACTGTCTTGGAGGATTAGAGAAGGGCTTTCGTTAGACCCACTTTGAGGCAACGTGACATAAAGGAATTTCATCCAGTTCAACCGTGAAAGAAGCTTTTCTGAGAAACTTTCCTTTCTGAGTCTGTGGTTCAATCTCACAGAGTTCCAACCTCTCCTGCCTCAAGCAGTTTGCTAACACTCTTCTTTTCGTGGAATCTCAAAGTGATATATTGGAGCCTATTGGGCCAATGGTGATAAAGATTCCCTCACATAATAACGAAAAGAGAAGCTGTCTGAGAAACTGCATTGGCCATGTTGTTGAATGCACTCACAGAGTTTACACGTTTTCTCTTATCTGGTGAGCAGTGTTTTGTTAGCACAGTTTTCGGTAATATGCAATTAGTAACTTCTCATGCGCATGAAACCTAACAGTTGACGAATGAAATATCCCAATGAAAACTAGAAAGGAAGCTTTCTTAGAAACTCTTGGTGATGTGGGAATTCAATCTTCACAGAGTTACACTTCGGTTTAGTGGAGCGTGCATTAACACTGTCTTTGAGGAATCTGAGAAGGGCGGTCTTTGGATCATATTAGGACTACGCTGATAAAGGAAATTTTCATCCGTTCAAAACGTGAAAGAAGCTTTCGGAGAAACTTTCTTTCGGATCTGTGAGTTCATCTCACAGAGTTTAACAACAACCTCTGCCTCAGAGCAGTTTAGCTAACACTCGTTTTCGTGGAATCTGCAAGTGATTAGTTGGGAGCCTATTGTGCCCAGTGGTGATAAAGGAAATATCCTCACATAATAACTAGAGAAGCTTTCCTGAGAACGGCCATTGGCCCCAAAGTGTGATGCACCCAAGAGTTACACGTTTTCTCTTCAGTGATCAGTTTTGTTAGCACAGGTTGTTTCTCTGGAAATCTGCAAATTAGATACGTCAGAGCGCAATGACATTACATGAACAAGAAATATCCAGAGATGAAAACTAGAAAGAGCTTTTCGTAGAACTTCTTGGTGACTGTGTGAATTCATCTCACAGACTTAACACTTATGTTTTTCGTGAGCAGTCACAATTAACCACTGTCTTTTTGAGGAAGCTGATAAGGGCTTTCTTTGGATACACATTGAGGCCTACCTGATGAAAAGGACATTTCAAATTTCAAACTGTCAATAAATCCATACCGTTCAAAACGTGAAAGAAGCTTTCCTCAAGAACTTCTTTCTGATCTGGGAGTTCACCTCACAGTTACAACAAACAAAACCTCTGCCCCTCAAGAAGCAGGTAGCTAACACAGTCTTTTCCGTTTTCGGGAAATCTGCAAGAGTGATCTTTGGGGCCTATTGGGGGGCCCATGGTATTAAAGAAATTCCCTCCAGCCTCAACATAAGAACTAAAGAGAAGCGTTCTGAGCAACTGCATTGCCATGTGTGAGTGTCACTCACAGAGTACCAACAACAACGTTTCTCTTTCGTCTGGGATCAGTTTGTTAGCACAGTTTTTCTTTCGTTTCCTTCTGGAAATCTGCAATTAGATACTGTTCATAGCGCAATGAAACTTACCAGTGACAAAGGAATATCCAGAATGAAAACTAGAAAAAACTGTCTGAGAGAAACTTCTGGTGATGTGTGATTCATTCTCAATGTACACTTATGTATATCGTGGAGAAGTACGTTAACCTGTCTTTTGAAGGATCTGAGAAAGGGCTTCCTGTTGGATCAGATTGATGAGGCCTGCGCTGATAAAGGAAATTTCATCCGGTTCAACGTGAAAGAAGCTTTCCCTTTCTGAGACTTCTCCTCTGATCTGTAGTTTCATCTCAAGAGTTACACACAACCTCTGCCAGAAGCAGTTTTTGCTAACACTCTTCTCTTTTCGTGGAATCTGCAAAGGATAGTTTGGGAGCCTAATTGGGGCCCATGGTTATAAAGGAATATCCTCAAATAATAACTAAAGAGAGCTTTCCTGAGAACGGCATTGCCAAGTGTGAATGCAACCCACAGGTTACACCGTGTCTCTTCAGTGATCAGTTTTGTTAGCACAGTTTTTCTGGAAATAAGCCAATAGATACTTCATAAGCGCCATGAACATTACAGTGGACAAGGATATCCAGAGATTGAAAAACTAGAAAAGAGCTTTTTGAAACTTCTTGGTGATGTGTGAATCAGCTCACAGAAGGTACACTTAGGTTTCGTGGAGCCCCAGAACACTGTCTTTGAGGAATCTAGAAGGGCTTTCTTTGATCAGATTGAGGCCTAAACGCGTTGATAAAGGAAATTTCATTCATCCGTGCAAAACGTGAAAAGAAGCGTTCTGAGAAACTTCTTTCTGATCTGTGAGTTCATCTCACAGAGTTTACAACATCTGCCTCAAAAAGCAGCAGTTTGCTAACCACTCTTTTCGTGGATCTGCAAAGTATATTTGGGAGCCTATGTTGGGCCAATGGTGTAAAGGAAATCCTCACATAATAACTAAAGAGAGCTTTCTGAGAACTGCATGGCCACTGTGTGAATGCAACTCCAGAGTTACCTATCTCTTCAGTGATCATTTGTTACGACAGTTTTTCTGGAAATGCTGCAATTGATACTTCATAGCCGCAATGAACATTACAGTGACAAAGGAAATATCGCACAGAGAAAACTAGAAGAAGCTTTTCTTGAAACTTCTTGGTGATGTGGTGAATTCATCTCACAGAGTTACACTTATGTTTGGTGGGAGCAGTCCATTAACAACTGTCTTTGAGGAAATTCTGAGAAGGGTTCTTTGGATCATATTGAGGCACCTAAGCTGATAAGGAATTTCATATCCGTTCAAAAACTGAAAGAAGCTTCTGAAGAAACTTCTTTCTGATCTGTGAGGTCACTCACAGAGTTACACACCTCTGCCTCAAGAAGCATTTTGCTAACCTCTTTTCGTGGCATCTGCAAAGTGATATTTGGGAGCCTATTGGGGCCCTGAATAAGGAAATAACCCTCACATAATAACAAAGAGAAGCTTTCTGGAAACTGCATGCCATGTGTGAATGCAACCCACAAGTTACACGTTTCTCTTCAAGTGATCAGTTTGGGTAGCAACATTTTTCTGGAATCTGCATTAATACTTCATAGCGCAATGAACATTCAGGGACAAAGGAATATCCACATAGTAAACTCGAAAGAAGCTTTCTTTAGAAACTTACTTGGTGGAATGTGAGAATTCATCTCACAGAGTTACACTTATGTTTCGTGGGCAGTCCGTTAACACGTCTTTTGAGGATTCCTGAGAAGTGCAATCTTTAGACCAAGCACTTTTGAGGCCTACGCTGATAAAAGGAAATTTCATATCCGTATCAAACCGTGAAAGAAGCTTTCTGAAAACTTCTTTCTGATCTGTGAGTTCCTCTCACAGATTTACAATCCCGCTGCGCTCAGAACATTTGCTAAAACACGCGTTTCGTGGAATCTCTGCAAAGTGAGATTTTGGGACCTATGGGGCCCATGGTGATAAGAAATATCCTCACATCATAACGAAAGAGAAGCTTTCTGAGAAACTGCATTGCATGTGTGAATGCAACTCACGAGAGGTACAACGTTTCTCTTCGGTGAGAAGTTTGTTAGCACGTTTTCTGGAATCGGCAAGTAGATCTTTCATAGCGCAGGAACAATAACAGGGACAATGAAATATCCACAGATGAAGACTAGAAAAAGCGTTCTTAGAAACTTATTGGTGTGTGGTGATTCAGCGCAAAGAGTTAACACTTATGATTGCGTGGAGGCAGTGGGCATTTAACACTGGTTTGAGGAAGCTGAGAAGGCTTCTTGGATATATTGAGGCCTAAGCTGATAAAGGAAATTTCCATCCGTTCAAAACGTTGAAAAAGCTTTCTGAGAACTTCTGTTCCTGATCTGTGAGTCATCTCACAGATTACAACTCTGCCTCAAGAAGCAGTTGCTACCTCTTTTACCGGGAAGCTTCAAGGGATATTTGGGAGCCTATTGGGGACCATGGTTATAAAGAAATAATCCTCACATAAGACTAAAGAGAACTTTCCTGAGAAACTGCACTTGACATGTGTGAATGCAACTCCACAGAGTTACACTATCCCTTCAGTGATCAGTTTGTTAGCAAAGACCCAACAGTGTTTTCTCGAATCTGCAATAGATACTTCAGAGCGCAATGAAACATTAAGTGACAAAGGAATATCCGAGATGAAACTAGAAAAAGCTTTCTTAGGAAACTACTTCTTGGGAATGTGTGAATTCATCTCACAGAGTTACGCTTGGTTTCCGTGGAGCAGTCCATTAACACTGTCTTTTGAGGACTGGAAGGGCTTCTTTGGATCATATGAGGCCTGACGCTGATAAGGAATTTCATCCGTTCAAAACGTGAAAGAAGCTTTCTGAGAACGTCTTTCTGATCGTGAGTTCATCTCACAGAGTTCAACCTCTGCCTCAAGAACAGTTTGTTGGCTAACACTCTTTTCGTGAATCTGCAAGTGAGATTTGGGAGCCTATTGAGGGCCCCATGGTATAAAGGAATATCCTCACATAATAACTAAAGAGAAGCGTTCCGTCTGAGAACTCATTGCCAAGTGTGAATGCACCCACAGAGTTTTACAACGTTTTCGCTTCAGTGATCAGTTGGTTAGCACAGTTTTCCTGGAAATCTGCAATTTAGATACTTCATAGCGGCAGGGAACATTACAGTGAGAAAGGAATTATCCAGAGATGAAACTAGAAGAACTTTCTTAGAACATTCTTTTTGATGGTGAATTCATCTCCAGAGTTACCCTTTTATGTTTCGGGGAGCAGTTCCGTTAACACTGTCTTGAGATCAGGAGAAGAGGCTTCTTTAGACCAACTTTGAGGCCCTACGCTGATAGGGAAATTTCATCCGGTTCAAAACGTGAAAGAACTTTCTGAGAAACTTCTTTCTGATCTGTGAGTTCATCTCACAGAGTTACAACTCTGCCTCAGAGCATTTTGCTAACACTGTTTTTCGTGATCATGCAAAGTGGATGTTGGAGCCTTTTGGAGCCCATGGTGATAAAGGAATATCCTCCATAATAACTAAAGAGAAGACTTTCTGAGAACGGCATTTGCATGTGTGAATGCAACGCACAGAGTTACAACTAGCTCTTCAGGTCAGTTTTGTTAGCACAGTTTTCTGGAATTATGCCAATTAGATACTTCATAGCGCAAGGACATTACAGTGACAAGGAATATCCCAGATGAAAACTGAAAGAAGCTTTCTTAGAAACTGCTTTGGTGATGTGTGAATCATCTCACACAGAGTTACACTTATGTTTTTGGAGCAGGTCCATTAACCTGTCTTTGAGGAGCTGAGAAGGGTTCTTTGGAGCATATTGAGGCCTACCTGATAAGGAAATTTCATCCGTTCAAACGTGAAAGAAGCTTTCTGAGAAACTTCTTTCTGATCTGTGAGTTCATCTCACAGAATGAAAAACAAACCTCTGCCCGCAGAAAGCAAGTTTGCCTAACACTCTAGAACACTCTTTTTTCGGGGAATCCTGCAAAGTGATTTTGGGAGCCGATTGGGCCCATGGTAAGAAAGGAAATATCCTCACTAATAAGCAAGAGAAGCTTTTCTGGGAACTGCATTGCCATGTGTGAATGCAAACCCACAAGTTACCGGTCTCTTCAGTGATCAGTTGTTAGCACAGTTTTTTTGCTGTCTGGAAATCTGAATTAGATACTGCATAAGCGCATGAACAACAGTGACAAAGGAATATCCACAGATGAAAACTAGAACGAAGCTGTTTCTTAGAAACTTCTTGGTGATGTGTCAATTCATCTCACAGAGTTTACACTTATGGTTCGTGGAGCAGTCCGTAACACTGGTCCCTTTGAGGATTCTGAGAAGGGCACATCTTTATACCATATTAGAGGCCTACGCTGATATAAAGGAAATTTTACATCCGTTCAACCTGAAGAAGCTTTCTAGAAACTTCTTCTGATCCTGGAGTTCATCTCACAGAGTTACAACATCTTGCCTCAAAGCAGTTTGCTAACCACTCTTTTCGTGGATCTGCAAAGTGATATTTTGGGAGCCTATTGGGGCCCATGTGATAAGGGAAATATCCCACATAATAACTAAAGAGAGCTTTTCGGAGAGAACTGCATTGCCATGGTGTGAATGGCAACTCACAGAGTTAAACGTTCTCTTCGGTTGATCATTTGTTAGCACATTTTCTGGAAATCTGCAATTAGATAAAAAAAACGAAAAGAAACCAATAACAAATAAAAGAAGAGAGGAAAAAAAAAAAAAACTTCCCATATTTTTCAATAAATATAGCGCAATGAACAAACAGGGACAAATGAAATATCCACAGATGAATACTACTAGAAGAAGCTTGCTTAGAAACTTCTGGTGATGTGTGAATTCAACTCAACAGAGTTACACTATGTTTCGTGGAGATGCATTACACTGTAATTGAGGATCTGAGAAGGGCTTCTTTGATCAGATTGAGGCCTAAGCTGATAAGGAAATTTCTCTATCAAACCGTGAAAGAAGCTTTCTGAGAAACTTCTTTCTGAGCTGTGAGTTCATCTCACAGAGTTACAAAACCGCTGCCTCAGAAGCAGTTTTGCTAACCGTTTTTCCGTGGAAGCTGCAAGTGATATTTGGGAGCCTATTGGGGGACCATGGTTTATAAAAGGAAATATCCTCAATAATAACTAAAGAGAGCTTTCTGAGAAACTGCATTGCCGGTGTGAATGCACTCCAGAGTTACACTATCTCTTCAGTGATTCAGTTGTTAGCACAGTTTCTGGAAATCTGCAATTAGATACTTCATAGAGCGCAATGAACATTACAGTGACAAGGAAATAGCCACAGATGAAAACTAGAAAGAGCGTTCTTAGAACTCCTTGGTGATGTGTGAATTCATCATCACAGAGTTACACATTATGTTTTGTGGAGCCTCCATAACACTGGCTTTGAGAATCTGAAAGGGTCTTTGATCAAATTGAGGGCCGACGCTGATAAAGGAAATTTCATCCGTTTCAAAAACGTGAAAGAAGCTTTCTGAGAAACTTCTTTCTGAATCTGGTGAGTTCACTCACAGATTACAACCTCCTGCCTCAAGAAGCGTTTGCTAACACTCGTTCGTGATCTGCAAAGTGAAATATTTGGGAGCCGTGGGGCCCATGTAATAGGAAATATCCTCAACATAATAACTAAAAGAGAAGCTGTCTGGGAAACTGCATTGCCAGGTGTGAATCAACCCACGAGTTACACTTTCTCTTCGTGATCAGTTTTGTGAGCACAGTTTTCTGGAAATCTCAATTAGATACTTCCATACGCATGAAACTTAAACAGTGACAAAGGAAATATCCACAGATGAAAACTAGAAAGAAGCGTGCTTCCTTAGAAACTGCTTGGTGATGTGTCAATTCATCTCAACAGAGTTACACTTATTTTCGTGGAGCAGTCCGTTAACACTGTCATTTGAGGATTTCTGAGAGGGCATCGTTAGACCACTTTTGAGGCTACTCTATAAACGGCAATTTCATCAGTTTCAAAAAAAAAAAACCGGTGAAGAAGCTTTTCTGTCTGAGAAACTTCTTTCTGATCTTTGAGTTCATCTCACAGAGTTACAACCTCTGCCTCAAGAAGCAGTTTGGCTAACACTCTTTTTCGTGAAGCTGCAAAGTGATATTTGGGAGCCTATTGGGGACTCATGGTGATAAAAGGAATCATCCTCACATAATAACTAAAGAGAAGCTTTCCTGAGAACTGCAATTGCCATGTGTGAATGCAACCATCAAAGAGTTAACAACAAAACAACACGTTTCTCTTCGGTGATCGTTTGTTAGCACGTTTTCTGGAAAATCTTGCAATTAGAATACTTTCACATGCGCAATGAACATACAGGGAACAAATGAAATATCGCACAGATGAATACTAGAAAGAAGCTTCCTTAGAAACTTCTTGGTGATTGTGTGAATTCATCTCACAGAGTTAACACTTATGTTTCGTGGAGCGTGCATTAACACTAGGCTTTGAGGATCTGAGAAGGGCTTGTCTATGCTTTGGATATATTGAGAGCCTAAGCGATAAGGAATTTCATCCGTTCCAAACGTGAAAGAAGCGTGCTGAGAAAACTTCTCTTTCTTTTCTGACGTGAGTTCATCCACAGAGTTACAAACAACCTCTGCCTCAAGAAGAAGCAGTTTGCTAACACGCTTTTCGGGGAATCTGCAAATGATATTTGGAGCATTTGGGCCCAGGGTGATAAAGGAATATCCAGCACATAATCTAAAGAGAAGCTTTTCTGAGAAACCTGCATTGCCATGTGTGAAGCAAACTCACAGAGTTACACGATCTCTTCAGTGATCAGTTTGTTAGCAACAGTTTTTCCTGGAATCTGCATTAGATAACTTCATAGCGCAATGAGCATTAACGTGACAAGGAAATATCCAAGATTGAAAACGAGAAAGAAGCCGTTCTTAGAAAACTTCTTTGGTGATGTTGAAGTCATGCTCACAGAGTTTAACACTTATGTTTTTTGTTGGACAGTCCCATATAACACGTCTTTGAGGAATCTGAGAAGGGTTCTTTGGATAATATTGAGGCCTAGTACGCGATAAAGGAAATTTTCATCCGTATCAAAACGTGAAAGAAGCTTCTGAGAAACTTCTTTTCTGATCTGTGAGTTCATCTCACAGAGGTTAACAAATTTAAAACCCTGCCTCAGCAGCAGTTTGGCTAACACTCTTTTTCGTGGAATCTCTGCAAAGTGATTATTTTGGGAAGCCTATGGGGGCCCATGGTAATAAAGGAAATAGCCTCACATAATAAAGAAAGAGAAGCTTTCTGGAAACTGCAGTCCATGTGGTGAATGCAACCACAGAGGTACCTTTTCTTCCTTCAGTATCAGTTTGTTAGCAACAGTTTTTTCTGGAAATCTGCATTAGATACTTCAGAGAGCAATGACATTACAGTGACAAGGAAATATCACGATGAAAACTAGAAAGAAGCTTTCTTAGAAACTTCTTGGTGATTGTGTCAATCTCCTCAAGGTTACCTTATGGTTTTTCGTGGAGCAGGTCCTTAACACTGTCTTTGAGGATTCATGAGAAGGGCAGCCTATCTTTAGAGACCACGTTGAGGCCTACGGCTGATAAAGGAAATTTCAAATCCTTCAAACCGTGAAAGAAGCGTTCTGAAGAAACTTCCTTTCTGATCTGGAGTTTCATCTACAGAGTTTAAAACCTATGCCCTCAAGAAGCAGTTTGATGCTAACACTCTTTTCGTGGAATCTGCAAAGTGATAGTGGGAGCCTATTGGGGCCCATGGTGATAAAGTAAATATCCTCACATAATAACTAAAGAGAACTTTTCTGAGAAACTCAATGCCATGTGTGAATGCAACTCACAGAGTTACACGTTTCTCCTATCGGATCGTTTTGTTAGCACAGTTTCTGGAATATGCAATTAATACGTCTAGCGCAATGACAATAACAGGGACAAATGAAATATCCCAGATGAATACGAGAAAAGAAGCGTTCTTAGAAACTTCTTGTTGATGTGTAATCATCTCACAGAGTTACACTTATGTTTCGTGGAGCAATGGCATTACACAGGTATTTGAGGAATCTGAAAGGGCTTCTTTGGATCAATATTGGGCCGAAGCTGATAAAGGAATTTCATGCAGTCAACACATCCGTTCAAATAGAAAAAAACCGTGAAAGAAGCTTTCTGAGAAACTTCTTTCTGAGATGGTGAGTGTTTCAATCCACAGAGTTACAACCCTCTGCCTCAAGAGCAGTTTGCTACACTTGTTTTTCCGTGGAATCCTGCAATTGATATTTGGAGCCTATTGGGGACCATTGGTAGAAAGGAAATAAATCATCACATAATAACGAAAGAGAGCGTTCCTGAGAAAAACTTGCATTGGCCCATGTGTGGGAATGCAACTCACAGAGTTACACGATCTCTATTCAGCAGTGATCAGTTTGTTAGCACAGTTTTCTGAAATCGTGCAATTAGATATACTTCTAGCGCAATGAACATTACAGGTGACAAAAGGAAATATCACAGATGAAAACTAGAAAGAAGCTTTCTTCTTAGAACTTCTTGTGATGTGTTGAATTCATTCACAGAGTTACATTACAACTTATGTTTTGTGGAGCAGTCCATTAACACTGTCATTTTTGAGTAATCTGAGAAGGTTCTATTGGATCACAGGGGATCATATTGAGGCCGTACGCTGATAAAGGAAATGTTCATCATCATTCTTTTCATTCATCCGTGTCAAAACCGGGAAGAGCTTTCTGAAAACTTCTTTCTGATCTGTGAGTTATCCTCCAGAGTTACTACAAAAAAACCTCTGCCATCAGAAGGCAGTTTGCTAACAAACTCTTTCTTTTCCGTGGAATCTGCAAAGTATATTTGGGAGCCGATGGGGGGGCCCATGGTAATAAAAGGAAATTCCTCTAACATAATAAACTAAAAGAGAAGCGTTCTGGAACTGCAAATTGCATTGCCATGTTGAATGCAACCCACAGAGTGACCACGTTTCTCCTGCATGATCAGTTTGTTAGCACAGTGTTTTTGGAAATCTGCAATTAGATTACTTCATAAGCGCAATGAACATTACAGTGACGAGGAAATATCGCACAGATGAAAACTAGAAAGAAGCTTTCGTTAGGAAACTTCTTGTGATGTGTCAATAAGTCCCCATCTCACAGATTACACTTAGGTTTCGTGGGAGCAGTCCGTTAACGACTGTCTTTGAGGATTCTGAGAAAGGGCATCTTTAGCCATACTTTGAGGCCTACGCTGATAAAGGAAATTTTCAATTCATGCCGTTCAAAAAAACAAAACCGTGAAAGAAGCTTTCGAGAAAACTTGCTTTCTGATCGGTTGAGTGTGCGTGGGGTCGGGGCGCAGCGTTACGAGGAAGGACCTCTGCCCTCAAGAAGCTTTGCTATAACACTCTTTTCGTGGAATCTGCAAAGTGAGATTGGGAGCCTATGGGGCCCATGGTGAGAAAGGAAATATCCCGTCACATAATAACTAAAGAGAAGCGTTCTGAGAAACTGCATTGCCATGTGTGAATGCAACGCACAGAGTGTACACGTGTGTTCTCTTCGGTGGATCAGTTTGTTAGCACAGTTTTCTGGAATCTGCAATTAGATACTTCATAGCGCAAGAAACATAACAGGGAACAATGAATATTCCACAGATGATATATAAAAGAAGCTTTTTAAAACTTCTTGGTGATGTGTGAAATTTGCATCTCAACTCCAGATTTACAACACTTAAGGTGTCGTGGAGCAGTGCATTAACACGGGGATTTGAGGAATCTGAGCAGGGCTTCCTTTGGATCAGATTGAGCCTAAGCTGATAAAGGAAATGTCTCCGGTCATCAAAACGTGAAAAGAAGCTTTTTCTGAGAAACTTCTTTCTGGCTCTGGGAGTTTTTCATCTCACGAGTTTACAAACCTCTGCCTCAAGAAGCGTTTTTGCTAACAGCTTTTTGAACACTCTTTTCGGGGAATCTGCAAGTGATATTTGGAGCCTATTGGGGACCATGGTTATAAGGAAATATCCGCACAGCATACTAACGAAAGAGAAGCTTTCTTGAAACTGCATTTGCCATGTGGGAATGCAACTCACAGAGTTACACTATCTCTTATCATCCTTCAGTGATCAGTTGGTTAGCACACAGTTTTCTGGAAATTGCAATTTAGATACTTTTCATACAACTTCATAGGCGCAATAAACATTACAGGGACAAAGGAATATCCAGAGATGAAAAAATAGGAAAGAATCTTCTTAGAACTTCTAAAGTCTTGGGATGTGTGAATTTCATCTCACAGAGTTACAACGTATGTTTCGTGGAGCACAGGTTACCATTCACACTGTCGTTGAGGAATTCCCCTGAGAAGAGGCTTCTTTGGATCATAATTGAGGCTGCCTTCTACGCTATAAAGGAAATTTCATCCGTTCAAACGTGAAAGAAGCTGTCCTGAGAAACTTCTTTCTGAACTGTGAGGTTTCATCTCACAGAGTTAACAACCTACTGCCCGCAAGAAGCGTTTGCTGAACAACTTGTTTTGGCCTAACGACTACAAAAGCTCTTTTCGTGGAATCTCTGCAAAGTGATATTTGGGAGCCTATTGAGGCCCATGGAAGAAAGGAATAGCCTCACATAATAACTAAAGAGAAGCGTTCTGAAAACTGCATTGCCAAGTGTGAAGGCAACCCACAGAGTGACACGTTTCTCTTCAGTGATCAGTTTGTTAGCACAGTTTTCTTGAAATCTGGCAATTAGATACTTCATAGCGCAGTGAACATTACAGTGAGAAAGGAATTATCCAGAGAGAAAAGTAGAAAGAAGCTTTCTTAGAAAACCTTCTTTTGATGTGTGAATTCATCTCACAGAGTTACACGTATGTTCGTGAGGCATACGTACACTGTCCTTTGAGGAAGTCCGGAGAAGGCTTCGTTAGACCACTTTGAGGCCTACGCTATAAAGGAAATTTCATCCGTTCAAACCGTGAAAGAAGCTTTCTGAGAAAACTTCTTGTCTGATCGTGAGTTTCATCTCACAGAGTACACCTCTGCCGCAAGCAGGCAGTTTGCTAACAAGTTGTCGTGGAGCGGCAAGTGATATTTGGGAGCCTATTTGGGCCCAGGGTGAGAAAGGAAATATCCTCACATAATAAATAAAGAGAAGCTTTCTGAGAAACTGCATTGCCATGTGTGAATGCAACTCACGAGTTACACTATCTCTTCAGTGATTCGTTTGTTAGCACATTTTCTGGAAATCTGCATTAGATACTTCATAGCCGCAATGAACATTACAGTGACAAAGGAAATATCCACCGATGAAAGACTAGAAGAAGCTTTCTTAGAAACTCTTGGATGGTGAATTCATCTCACAAGAGTTACACTTATGTTTGGTGGAGCAGTCCGGTAACACTGTCTTTGAGGAATCTGGAAGGGTTCTTTGGATAATATGGAGGCGACGCTGATAAGAATTTCATCCGTTCAAAACGTGAAAGAAGATTTCTGAGAAACTTCTTTTGAATCTGTGAGTTCATCTCACAAGTTACAACCTCCTCTCTGCCTCAAGAAGCAGTTTGCTAACACTCTTTTTCGTGGAATCTGCAAAGTGAGTTGGGAGCCTCTTGGGCCCATGGTAATAAATGAAAATATCCTCACAGAAAAACGAAAAGAGAAGCCTTTCTGGAATGCATTGCCATGTGTGAATGCAACCACAGAGTTACCGTTTTGCTTCTCTTCAGTGATCGGTTTTTGTTAGCACAGTTTTCTGGAAATCTGCATTAGATACTTCATAGCGCAATGGAACATTTACAGTGACCAAAGGAACTAGCCACAGATGAAAACTAGAAAGAAGCTTTCTTAGAAACTTCTTGGTGATCGTGTCATGCCAATCTCACAGAGTTAACACTTATGTTTTCCGTGGAGCAGTCCGTTTAACACGTCTTTGAGGGATTCTGAGAAGGGCAATCTTTGACCACTTTGAGGCCTACGGCGATAAAGGAAATTTCATTCCGTATCAAACCGTGAAAGAAGCTTTCTGAGAACTGGCTTTACTGAGCTGTGAGTTCATCTCACAGAGTTAAAACCTCTGCTCAAGAGCAGTTTGCTAACACTCTTTTCGTGGAAATCCTGCAAAGTGATATTTTGGGAGCCTATTGGGGCCCATGGTGAAAAGGAAATATCCTCACATAATAACTAAAGAGAAGCTTTCGAGAAACTGAATGCCATGGTTGAATGCAACTCACAGAGTTACACAGTTGCTCTTCGTGATCATTGGTTCGCACAGTTTTTTCTGGAAATCTGCAATTAGATACTTCATAGCGCAATGAACATAACAGGACAATGAAAATATCACAGAATGATACTAAAAGAAGCGTTCCTTAGAAACTTCTTGGTGAGGTGTGATTCAGCTCACAGAGTTACACTTATGTTTCGTGGAGCAGTCCTAACACTGTCTTTGAGGAATCTGAGAAGGGCTTCTTTGGATACATTGAGGCCTACGCTGATAAAGGAAATTTCATCCGTTCAAAACGTGAAAGAAGCTTTCTGAGAAACTTCTTTCTGATCTGTGAGTTCATCTCACAGAGTTACAACCTCTGCCTCAAGAAGCAGTTTGCTAACACTCTTTTCGTGGAATCTGCAAAGTGATATTTGGGAGCCTATTGGGGCCCATGGTGATAAAGGAAATATCCTCACATAATAACTAAAGAGAAGCTTTCTGAGAAACTGCATTGCCATGTGTGAATGCAACTCACAGAGTTACACGTTTCTCTTCAGTGATCAGTTTGTTAGCACAGTTTTCTGGAAATCTGCAATTAGATACTTCATAGCGCAATGAACATAACAGTGAGAAATGAAATATCCAGAGATGAAAACTAGAAAGAAGCTTTCTTAGAAACTTCTTGGTGATGTGTGAATTCATCTCACAGAGTTACACTTATGTTTCGTGGAGCAGTCCGTTAACACTGTCTTTGAGGATCTGAGAAGGGCTTCTTTAGATCACTTTGAGGCCTACGCTGATAAAGGAAATTTCATCCGTTCAAACCGTGAAAGAAGCTTTCTGAGAAACTTCTTTCTGATCTGTGAGTTCATCTCACAGAGTTACAACCTCTGCCTCAAGAAGCAGTTTGCTAACACTCTTTTCGTGGAATCTGCAAAGTGATATTTGGGAGCCTATTGGGGCCCATGGTGATAAAGGAAATATCCTCACATAATAACTAAAGAGAAGCTTTCTGAGAAACTGCATTGCCAGTGTGAATGCAACTCACAGAGTTACATTCTCTTCAGTGATCAGTTTGTTAGCACAGTTTTCTGGAAATCTGCAATTAGATACTTCATAGCGCAATGAACATTACAGTGACAAAGGAAATATCCACAGATGAAAACTAGAAAGAAGCTTTCTTAGAAACTTCTTGGTGATGTGTGAATTCATCTCACAGAGTTACACTTATGTTTCGTGGAGCAGTCCATTAACACTGTCTTTGAGGAATCTGAGAAGGGCTTCTTTGGATCATTGAGGCCTACGCTGATAAAGGAAATTTCATCCGTTCAAACCGTGAAAGAAGCTTTCTGAGAAACTTCTTTCTGATCTGTGAGTTCATCTCACAGAGTTACAACCTCTGCCTCAAGAAGCAGTTTGCTAACACTCTTTTCGTGGAATCTGCAAAGTGATATTTGGGAGCCTATTGGGGCCCATGGTATAAAGGAAATATCCTCACATAATAACTAAAGAGAAGCTTTCTGAGAAACTGCATTGCCAAGTGTGAATGCAACCACAGAGTTACACGTTTCTCTTCAGTGATCAGTTTGTTAGCACAGTTTTCTGGAAATCTGCAATTAGATACTTCATAGCGCAATGAACATTACAGTGACAAAGGAAATATCCAGAGATGAAAACTAGAAAGAAGCTTTCTTAGAAACTTCTTGGTGATGTGTGAATTCATCTCACAGAGTTACACTTATGTTTCGTGGAGCAGTCCATTAACACTGTCTTTGAGGAATCTGAGAAGGGCTTCTTTGGATCACATTGAGGCCTACGCTGATAAAGGAAATTTCATCCGTTCAAACCGTGAAAGAAGCTTTCTGAGAAACTTCTTTCTGATCTGTGAGTTCATCTCACAGAGTTACAACCTCTGCCTCAAGAAGCAGTTTGCTAACACTCTTTTCGTGGAATCTGCAAAGTGATATTTGGGAGCCTATTGGGGCCCATGGTAATAAAGGAAATATCCTCACATAATAACTAAAGAGAAGCTTTCTGAGAAACTGCATTGCCATGTGTGAATGCAACTCACAGACTTACGCCAGTGTTCTTTGGAGCCGTTTCTTTGGACTGTTTCCGTGGATTCTGAGAAGTGATATTTCAGATAGCTTTGAAGAATAGAAGGAGAAAGGAAATATCCTTCAAGAGAAAGCGGAACCAAGCTTTGTGAGAAACTGCTTTGTGATATGTGAATTCATTTCACAGTGTTCTATCACCCGTTCTCGGGGGAGTTTCCTAGCACTCATTTTGAGGAATCTCAGATGTGATGTCTTGGATATCGTTGAATCGCATGCTGAATAAGGAACTATCCTCAGAGAAACCTGCAGAGAAGGCTTCTCAAAAACTTCTTTGTTGTGGGTGAATTCAGCCCACAGATATGTCCATCATTGTTTCCACTGGAAACTCGCTAGCAGAATTTTCGCAGAATCTGCAATAGGACACACGGTGGCGCTCCAAGACCACAAATAACCTCGTCTTACTAAGAAAGAAGCTTTCTGAGAAACGCTATGTGATGTGGTGAATTCAACTCACTAAGTTTGCAGCGGTATTCGTGGGGCCCGTGGCCTAGCCTATTTGTGTGAATCTGAGAACAGATATTCCCGATCTCCTTTGAAAACAATGGGCCAATGGAAACATCTTCCAATAAAAAGGAGAAAGAAGCTTTCTGAGAAACTTCTTTCTGATCTGTGAGTTCAATCTCACAGAGTTACAACCTCTGCCTCAAGAAGCAGTTTGCTAACAACTCTTTTCGTGGAATCTGCAAAGTGATATTTGGGAGCCTATTGGGGACCATGGTTATAAAGGAAATATCCTCACATAATAACTAAAGAGAAGCTTTCTGAGAAACTGCATTGCCATGTGTGAATGCAACCCACAGAGTTACACGTTTCTCTTCAGTGATCAGTTTGTTAGCACAGTTTTCTGGAAATCTGCAATTAGATACTTCATAGCGCAATGAACATTACAGTGACAAAGGAAATATCCAGAGATGAAAACTAGAAAGAAGCTTTCTTAGAAACTTCTTGGTGATGTGTGAATTCATCTCACAGAGCTTACACTTATGTTTTCGTGGAGCAGTCCTTACACTGTCTTTGAGGAATCTGAGAAGGGCTTCTTTGGATCACATTGAGGCCTACGCTGATAAAGGAAATTTCATCCGTTCAAACCGTGAAGAAGCTTTCTCAGAAACTTCTTTCTGATCTGTGAGTTCATCTCACAGAGTTACAACCTCTGCCTCAAGAAGCAGTTTGCTAACACTCTTTTCATGGAATCTGCAAGTGATATTTGGGAGCCTATTGAGGCCCATGGTGATAAAGGAAATATCCTCACATAATAACTAAAGGGAAGCTTTCTGAGAAACTGCATTGCCATGTGTGAATGCAACTCACAGAGTTACACTATTCTCTTCAGTGATCAGTTTGTTAGCACAGTTTTCTGGAAATCTGCAATTAGATACTTCATAGCGCAATGAACATTACAGTGACAAAGGAAATATCCAGAGATGAAAACTAGAAAGAAGCTTTCTTAGAAACTTCTTGGTGATGTGTGAATTCATCTCACAGAGTTACACTTATGTTTCGTGGAGCAGTGCCATTAACACTATCTTTGAGGAATCTGAGAAGGGCTTCTTTGGATCATATTGAGGCCTACGCTGATAAAGGAAATTTCATCCGTTCAAAACGTGAAAGAAGCTTTCTGAGAAACTTCTTTCTGATCTGTGAGTTCATCTCACAGAGTTACAACCTCTGCCTCAAGAAGCAGTTTGCTAACACTCTTTTCGTGGAATCTGCAAAGTGATATTTGGGAGCCTATTGGGGCCCATGGTTATAAAGGAAATATCCTCACATAATAACTAAAGAGAAGCTTTCTGAGAAACTGCATTGCGAATTGTGAATGCAACCCACAGAGTTACACGTTTCTCTTCAGTGATCAGTTTGTTAGCACAGTTTTCTGGAAATCTGCAATTAGATACTTCATAGCGCAATGAACATTACAGTGACAAAGGAAATATCCAGAGATGAAAACTAGAAAGAAGCTTTCTTAGAAACTTCTTTTTGATGTGTGAATTCATCTCACAGAGTTACACTTATGTTTCGTGGAGCAGTCCGTTAACACTGTCTTTGAGGATTCTGAGAAGGGCTTCTTTAGACCACTTTGAGGCCTACGCTGATAAAGGAAATTTCATCCGTTCAAAACCGTGAAAGAAGCTTTCTGAGAAACTTCTTTCTGATCTGTGAGTTCATCTCACAGAGTTACAACCTCTGCCTCAAGAAGCAGTTTGCTAACACTGTTTTCGTGGAATCTGCAAAGTGATATTTGGGAGCCTATTGGGGCCCATGGTGATAAAGGAAATATCCTCACATAATAACTAAAGAGAAGCTTTCTGAGAAACTGCATTGCCATGTGTGAATGCAACTCACAGAGTTACACTATCTCTTAAGTGATCAGTTTGTTAGCACAGTTTTCTGGAAATCTGCAATTAGATACTTCATAGCGCAATGAACATTACAGTGACAAAGGAAATATCCACAGATGAAAACTAGAAAGAAGCTTTCTTAGAAACTTCTTGGTGATGTGTGAATTCATCTCACAGAGTTACACTTATGTTTCTTGGAGCAGTGCATTAACACTGTCTTTGAGGAATCTGAGAAGGGCTTCTTTGGATCATATTCAGGCCTAAGCTGATAAAGGAAATTTTCATCCGTTCAAAACGTGAAAGAAGCTTTCTGAGAAACTTCTTTCTTATCTGTGAGTTCATCTCACAGAGTTACAAGCCTCTGCCTCAAGAAGCAGTTTGCTAACACTCTTTTCGTGGAATCTGCAAAGTGATATTTGGGAGCCTATTGGGGCCCATGGTGATAAAGGAAATATCCTCACATAATAACTAAAGAGAAGCTTTCTGAGAAACTGCATTGCCATGTGTGAATGCAACTCACAGACTTACGCCAGTGTTCTTTGGAGCCGTTTCTTTGGACTGTTTCCGTGGATTCTGAGAAGTGATATTCAGATAGCTTTGAAGAATAGAAGGAGAAAGGAAATATCCTTCAAGAGAAAGCGGAACCAAGCTTTGTGAGAAACTGCTTGTGATATGTGAATTCATTTCACAGTGTTCTATCACCCGTTCTCGGGGGAGTTTCCTAGCACTCATTTTGAGGAATCTCAGATGTGATGTCTTGGATATCGTTGAATCGCATGCTGAATAAGGAACTATCCTCAGAGAAACCTGCAGAAAAGGCTTCTCAAAAACTTCTTTGTTGTGGGTGAATTCAGCCCACAGATGTCCATCATTGTTTCCACTGAGAAACTCGCTAGAAGAATTTTCGCAGAATCTGCAATAGGACACACGGTGGCGCTCCAAGACCACAAATAACCTCGTCTTACTAAAGAAAGAAGCTTTCTGAGAAACGCTATGTGATGTGTGAATTCAACTCACTAAGTTGCAGCGGTATTTCGTGGAGCCGTGGCCTAGGCCTATTTGTGTGGAATCTGAGAACAGATATTCCCGATCCCTTTGAAAACAATGGGGCCAATGGAAACATCTTCCAATAAAAATGAGAAAGAAGCTTTCTGAGAAACTTCTTTCTGATCTGTGAGTTCATCTCACAGAGTTACAACCTCTGCCTCA
Source organism: Rhinopithecus roxellana (assembly GCF_007565055.1). Taxonomy (NCBI): domain Eukaryota; kingdom Metazoa; phylum Chordata; class Mammalia; order Primates; family Cercopithecidae; genus Rhinopithecus; species Rhinopithecus roxellana. The sequence continues at coordinate 32,719 of NW_022142428.1, forward strand.
AGACGCAGTTTGCTAACACTCTTTTCGTGGAATCTGCAAAGTGATATTGGGAGCCTATTGGGGCCCATGGTGATAAAGGAAATATCCTCACATAATAACTAAAGAGAAGCTTTCTGAGAAACTGCATTGCCATGTGTGAATGCAACTCACAGAGTTACACGTTTCTCTTCAGTGATCAGTTTGTTAGCACAGTTTTCTGGAAATCTGCAATTAGATACTTCATAGCGCAATGAACATTACAGTGACAAATGAAATATCCACAAATGAAAACTAGAAAGAAGCCTTCTTAGAAACTTTCTTGGTGATGTGTGAATTCATCTCACAGAGTTACACTTATGTTTCGTGGAGCAGCTCCATTAACACTGTCTTTGAGGAATCTGAGAAGGGCTTCTTTGGATCACATTGAGGCCTACGCTGATAAAGGAAATTTCATCCGTTCAAAACGTGAAGAAGCTTTCTCAGAAACTTCTTTCTGATCTGTGAGTTCATCTCACAGAGTTACAACCTCTGCCTCAAGAAGCAGTTTGCTAACACTCTTTTCGTGGAATCTGCAAAGTGATATTTGGGAGCCTATTGGGGCCCATGGTAATAAAGGAAATATCCTCACATAATAACTAAGGAGAAGCTTTCTGAGAAACTGCATTGCCGTGTGTGAATGCAACTCACAGAGTTACACGTTTCTCTTCAGTGATCAGTTTGTTAGCACAGTTTTCTGGAAATCTGCAATTAGATACTTCATAGCGCAATGAACATTACAGTGACAAAGGAAATATCCACAGATGAAAACTAGAAAGAAGCTTTCTTAGAAACTTCTTGGTGATGTGTGAATTCATCTCACAGAGTTACACTTATGTATCGTCGAGCAGTGCATTAACACTGTCTTTGAGGAATCTGAGAAGGGCTTCTTTGGATCATATTGAGGCCTAAGCTGATAAAGGAAATTTCATCCGTTCAAAACGTGAAAGAAGCTTTCTGAGAAACTTCTTTCTGATCTGTGAGTTCATCTCACAGAGTTACAACCTCTGCCTCAAGAAGCAGTTTGCTAACACTCTTTTCGTGGAATCTGCAAAGTGATATTTGGGAGCCTATTGGGGCCCATGGTTATAAAGGAAATATCCTCACATAATAACTAAAGAGAAGCTTTCTGAGAAACTGCATTGCCAAGTGTGAATGCAACCCACAGAGTTACACGTTTCTCTTCAGTGATCAGTTTGTTAGCACAGTTTTCTGGAAATCTGCAATTAGATACTTCATAGCGCAATGAACATAACAGTGAGAAATGAAATATCCAGAGATGAAAACTAGAAAGAAGCTTTCTTAGAAACTTCTTGGTGATGTGTGAATTCATCTCACTAGAGTTACACTTATGTTTCGTGGAGCAGTCCGTTAACACTGTCTTTGAGGATTCTGAGAAGGGCTTCTTTAGACCACTTTGAGGCCTACGCTGATAAAGGAAATTTCATCCGTTCAAACGTGAAAGAAGCTTTCTGAGAAACTTCTTTCTGATCTGTGAGTTCATCTCACAGAGTTACAACCTCTGCCTCAAGAAGCAGTTTGCTAACACTCTTTTCGTGGAATCTGCAAAGTGATATTTGGGAGCCTATTGGGGCCCATGGTGATAAAGGAAATATCCTCACATAATAACTAAAGAGAAGCTTTCTGAGAAACTGCATTGCCATGTGTGAATGCAACTCACAGAGTTACACGTTTCTCTTCAGTGATCAGTTTGTTAGCACAGTTTTCTGGAAATCTGCAATTAGATACTGCATAGCGCAATGAACATTACAGTGAGAAATGAAATATCCAGAGATGAAAACTAGAAAGAAGCTTTCTTAGAAACTTCTTGGTGATGTGTGAATTCATCTCACAGAGTTACACTTATGTTTCGTGGAGCAGTCCATTAACACTGTCTTTGAGGAATCTGAGAAGGGCTTCTTTGGATCACATTGAGGCCTACGCTGATAAAGGAAATTTCATCCGTTCAAACGTGAAAGAAGCTTTCTGAGAAACTTCTTTCTGATCTGTGAGTTCATCTCACAGAGTTACAACCTCTGCCTCAAGAAGCAGTTTGCTAACACTCTTTTCGTGGAATCTGCAAAGTGATATTTGGGAGCCTATTGGGGCCCATGGTGATAACGGAAATATCCTCACATAATAACTAAAGAGAAGCTTTCTGAGAAACTGCATTGCCATGTGTGAATGCAACTCACAGAGTTACACGTTTCTCTTCAGTGATCAGTTTGTTAGCACAGTTTTCTGGAAATCTGCAATTAGATACTTCATAGCGCAATGAACTTAACAGTGACAAATGAAATATCCACAGATGAAAACTAGAAAGAAGCTTTCTTAGAAACTTCTTGGTGATGTGTGAATTCATCTCACAGAGTTACACTTATGTTTCGTGGAGCAGTCCATTAACACTGTCTTTGAGGAATCTGAGAAGGGCTTCTTTAGGATCACTATTGAGGCCTACGCTGATAAAGGAAATTTCATCCGTTCAAAACGTGAAGAAGCTTTCTGAGAAACTTCTTTCTGATCTGTGAGTTCATCTCACAGAGTTACAACCTCTGCCTCAAGAAGCAGTTTGCTAACACTCTTTTCGTGGAATCTGCAAAGTGATATTTGGGAGCCTATTGGGGCCCATGGTGATAAAGGAAATATCCTCACATAATAACTAAAGAGAAGCTTTCTGAGAAACTGCATTGCCATGTGTGAATGCAACTCACAGAGTTACACGTTTCTCTTCAGTGATCAGTTTGTTAGCACAGTTTTCTGGAAATCTGCAATTAGATACTTCATAGCGCAATGAACATTACAGTGACAAAGGAAATATCCACAGATGAAAACTAGAAAGAAGCTTTCTTAGAAACTTCTTGGTGATGTGTGAATTCATCTCACAGAGTTACACTTATGTATCGTGGAGCAGTGCATTAACACTGTCTTTGAGGAATCTGAGAAGGGCTTCTTTGGATCATATTGAGGCCTACGCTGATAAAGGAAATTTCATCCGTTCAAAACGTGAAAGAAGCTTTCTGAGAAACTTCTTTCTGATCTGTGAGTTCATCTCACAGAGTTACAACCTCTGCCTCAAGAAGCAGTTTGCTAACACTCTTTTCGTGGAATCTGCAAAGTGATATTTGGGAGCCTATTGGGGCCCATGGTTATAAAGGAAATATCCTCACATAATAACTAAAGAGAAGCTTTCTGAGAAACTGCATTGCCAAGTGTGAATGCAACCCACAGAGTTACACGTTTCTCTTCAGTGATCAGTTTGTTAGCACAGTTTTCTGGAAATCTGCAATTAGATACTTCATAGCGCAATGAACATAACAGTGAGAAATGAAATATCCAGAGATGAAAACTAGAAAGAAGCTTTCTTAGAAACTTCTTGGTGATGTGTGAATTCATCTCACAGAGTTACACTTATGTTTCGTGGAGCAGTCCGTTAACACTGTCTTTGAGGATTCTGAGAAGGGCTTCTTTAGACCACTTTGAGGCCTACGCTGATAAAGGAAATTTCATCCGTTCAAAACGTGAAAGAAGCTTTCTGAGAAACTTCTTTCTGCTCTGTGAGTTCATCTCACAGAGTTACAACCTCTGCCTCAAGAAGCAGTTTGCTAACACTCTTTTCGTGGAATCTGCAAAGTGATATTTGGGAGCCTATTGGGGCCCATGGTGATAAAGGAAATATCCTCACATAATAACTAAAGAGAAGCTTTCTGAGAAACTGCATTGCCATGTGTGAATGCAACTCACAGAGTTACACGTTTCTCTTCTGTGATCAGTTTGTTAGCACAGTTTTCTGGAAATCTGCAATTAGATACTTCATAGCGCAATGAACATTACAGTGACAAAGGAAATATCCACAGATGAAAACTAGAAAGAAGCTTTCTTAGAAACTTCTTGGTGATGTGTGAATTCATCTCACAGAGTTACACTTATGTATCGTGGAGCAGTGCATTAACACTGTCTTTGAGGAATCTGAGAAGGGCTTCTTTGGATCATATTGAGGCCTAAGCTGATAAAGGAAATTTCATCCGTTCAAAACGTGAAAGAAGCTTTCTGAGAAACTTCTTTCTGATCTGTGAGTTCATCTCACAGAGTTACAACCTCTGCCTCAAGAAGCAGTTTGCTAACACTCTTTTCGTGGAATCTGCAAAGTGATATTTGGGAGCCTATTGGGGCCCATGGTGATAAAGGAAATATCCTCACATAATAACTAAAGAGAAGCTTTCTGAGAAACTGCATTGCCAAGTGTGAATGCAACCCACAGAGTTACACGTTTCTCTTCAGTGATCAGTTTGTTAGCACAGTTTCTGGAAATCTGCAATTAGATACTTCATAGCGCAATGAACATAACAGTGAGAAATGAAATATCCAGAGATGAAAACTAGAAAGAAGCTTTCTTAGAAACTTCTTGGTGATGTGTGAATTCATCTCACAGAGTTACACTTATGTTTCGTGGAGCAGTCCATTAACACTGTCTTTGAGGAATCTGAGAAGGGCTTCTTTAGATCACTTTGAGGCCTACGCTGATAAAGGAAATTTCATCCGTTCAAAACGTGAAAGAAGCTTTCTGAGAAACTTCTTTCTGATCTGTGAGTTCATCTCACAGAGTTACAACCTCTGCCTCAAGAAGCAGTTTGCTAACACTCTTTTCGTGGAATCTGCAAAGTGATGTTTGGGAGCCTATTGGGGCCCATGGTGATAAAGGAAATATCCTCACATAATAACTAAAGAGAAGCTTTCTGAGAAACTGCATTGCCATGTGTGAATGCAACTCACAGACTTACGCCAGTGTTCTTTGGAGCCGTTTCTTTGGACTGTTTCCGTGGATTCTGAGAAGTGATATTTCAGATAGCTTTGAAGAATAGAAGGAGAAAGGAAATATCCTTCAAGAGAAAGCGGAACCAAGCTTTGTGAGAAACTGCTTTGTGATATGTGAATTCATTTCACAGTGTTCTATCACCCGTTCTCGGGGGAGTTTCCTAGCACTCATTTTGAGGAATCTCAGATGTGATGTCTTGGATATCGTTGAATCGCATGCTGAATAAGGAACTATCCTCAGAGAAACCTGCAGAGAAGGCTTCTCAAAAACTTCTTTGTTGTGGGTGAATTCAGCCCACAGATGTCCATCATTGTTTCCACTGAGAAACTCGCTAGCAGAATTTTCGCAGAATCTGCAATAGGACACACGGTGGCGCTCGAAGACCACAAATAACCTCGTCTTACTAAAGAAAGAAGCTTTCTGAGAAACGCTATGTGATGTGTGAATTCAACTCACTAAGTTGCAGCGGTATTTCGTGGGGCCGTGGCCTAGGCCTATTTGTGTGGAATCTGAGAACAGATATTCCCGATCCCTTTGAAAACAATGGGGCCAATGGAAACATCTTCCAATAAAAATGAGAAAGAAGCTTTCTGAGAAACTTCTTTCTGATCTGTGAGTTCATCTCACAGAGTTACAACCTCTGCCTCAAGAAGCAGTTTGCTAACACTCTTTTCGTGGAATCTGCAAAGTGATATTTGGGAGCCTATTGGGGCCCATGGTGATAAAGGAAATATCCTCACATAATAACTAAAGAGAAGCTTTCTGAGAAACTGCATTGCCATGTGTGAATGCAACTCACAGAGTTACACGTTTCTCTTCAGTGATCAGTTTGTTAGCACAGTTTTCTGGAAATCTGCAATTAGATACTTCATAGCGCAATGAACATTACAGTGACAAAGGAAATATCCACAGATGAAAACTAGAAAGAAGCCTTCTTAGAAACTTCTTGGTGATGTGTGAATTCATCTCACAGAGTTACACTTATGTTTCGTGGAGCAAGTCCATTAACACTGTCTTTGAGGAATCTGAGAAGGGCTTCTTTGGATCACATTGAGGCCTACGCTGATAAAGGAAATTTCATCCGTTCAAAACGTGAAGGAAGCTTTCTCAGAAACTTCTTTCTGATCTGTGAGTTCATCTCACAGAGTTACAACCTCTGCCTCAAGAAGCAGTTTGCTAACACTCTTTTCGTGGAATCTGCAAAGTGATATTTGGGAGCCTATTGGGGCCCATGGTGATAAAGGAAATATCCTCACATAATAACTAAGGAGAAGCTTTCTGAGAAACTGCATTGCCAGTGTGTGAATGCAACTCACAGAGTTACACGTTTCTCTTCAGTGATCAGTTTGTTAGCACAGTTTTCTGGAAATCTGCAATTAGATACTTCATAGCGCAATGAACATTACAGTGACAAAGGAAATATCCACAGATGAAAACTAGAAAGAAGCTTTCTTGGAAACTTCTTGGTGATGTGTGAATTCATCTCACAGAGTTACACTTATGTATCGTGGAGCAGTGCATTAACACTGTCTTTGAGGAATCTGAGAAGGGCTTCTTTGGATCATATTGAGGCCTAAGCTGATAAAGGAAATTTCATCCGTTCAAAACGTGAAAGAAGCTTTCTGAGAAACTTCTTTCTGATCTGTGAGTTCATCTCACAGAGTTACAACCTCTGCCTCAAGAAGCAGTTTGCTAACACTCTTTTCGTGGAATCTGCAAAGTGATATTTGGGAGCCTATTGGTGCCCATGGTTATAAAGGAAATATCCTCACATAATAACTAAAGAGAAGCTTTCTGAGAAACTGCATTGCCAAGTGTGAATGCAACCCACAGAGTTACACGTTTCTATTCAGTGATCAGTTTGTTAGCACAGTTTTCTGGAAATCTGCAATTAGATACTTCATAGCGCAATGAACATAACAGTGAGAAAAGAAATATCCAGAGATGAAAACTAGAAAGAAGCTTTCTTAGAAACTTCTTGGTGATGTGTGAATTCATCTCACAGAGTTACACTTATGTTTCGTGGAGCAGTCCGTTAACACTGTCTTTGAGGATTCTGAGAAGGGCTTCTTTAGACCACTTTGAGGCCTACGCTGATAAAGGAAATTTCATCCGTTCAAAACGTGAAAGAAGCTTTCTGAGAAACTTCTTTCTGATCTGTGAGTTCATCTCACAGAGTTACAACCTCTGCCTCAAGAAGCAGTTTGCTAACACTCTTTTCGTGGAATCTGCAAAGTGATATTTGGGAGCCTATTGGGGCCCATGGTGATAAAGGAAATATCCTCACATAATAACTAAAGAGAAGCTTTCTGAGAAACTGCATTGCCAAGTGTGAATGCAACCCACAGAGTTACACGTTTCTCTTCAGTGATCAGTTTGTTAGCACAGTTTTCTGGAAATCTGCAATTAGATACTTCATAGCGCAATGAACATTACAGTGACAAATGAAATATCCAGAGATGAAAACTAGAAAGAAGCTTTCTTAGAAACTTCTTGGTGATGTGTGAATTCATCTCACAGAGTTACACTTATGTTTCGTGGAGCAGTGCATTAACACTGTCTTTGAGGAATCTGAGAAGGGCTTCTTTGGATCATATTGAGGCCTAAGCTGATAAAGGAAATTTCATCCGTTCAAAACGTGAAAGAAGCTTTCTGAGAAACTTCTTTCTGATCTGTGAGTTCATCTCACAGAGTTACAACCTCTGCCTCAAGAAGCAGTTTGCTAACACTCTTTTCGTGGAATCTGCAAAGTGATATTTGGGAGCCTATTGGGGCCCATGGTGATAACGGAAATATCCTCACATAATAACTAAAGAGAAGCTTTCTGAGAAACTGCATTGCCATGTGTGAATGCAACTCACAGAGTTACACGTTTCTCTTCAGTGATCAGTTTGTTAGCACAGTTTTCTGGAAATCTGCAATTAGATACTGCATAGCGCAATGAACATTACAGTGAGAAATGAAATATCCAGAGATGAAAACTAGAAAGAAGCTTTCTTAGAAACTTCTTGGTGATGTGTGAATTCATCTCACAGAGTTACACTTATGTTTCGTGGAGCAGTCCATTAACACTGTCTTTGAGGAATCTGAGAAGGGCTTCTTTGGATCACATTGAGGCCTACGCTGATAAAGGAAATTTCATCCGTTCAAAACGTGAAAGAAGCTTTCTCAGAAACTTCTTTCTGATCTGTGAGTTCATCTCACAGAGTTACAACCTCTGCCTCAAGAAGCAGTTTGCTAACACTCTTTTCGTGGAATCTGCAAAGTGATATTTGGGAGCCTATTGGGGCCCATGGTGATAAAGGAAATATCCTCACATAATAACTAAGGAGAAGCTTTCTGAGAAAATGCATTGCCGTGTGTGAATGCAACCCACAGAGTTACACGTTTCTCTTCAGTGATCAGTTTGTTAGCACAGTTTTCTGGAAATCTGCAATTAGATACTTCATAGCGCAATGAACATAACAGTGAGAAATGAAATATCCAGAGATGAAAACTAGATAGAAGCTTTCTTAGAAACTTCTTGGTGATGTGTGAATTCATCTCACAGAGTTACACTTATGTTTCGTGGAGCAGTCCGTTAACACTGTCTTTGAGGATTCTGAGAAGGGCTTCTTTAGACCACTTGAGGCCTACGCTGATAAAGGAAATTTCATCCGTTCAAACCGTGAAAGAAGCTTTCTGAGAAACTTCTTTCTGATCTGTGAGTTCATCTCACAGAGTTACAACCTCTGCCTCAAGAAGCAGTTTGCTAACACTCTTTTCGTGGAATCTGCAAAGTGATATTTGGGAGCCTATTGGGGCCCATGGTGATAAAGGAAATATCCTCACATAATAACTAAAGAGAAGCTTTCTGAGAAACTGCATTGCCATGTGTGAATGCAACTCACAGAGTTACACGTTTCTCTTCATGTGATCAGTTTGTTAGCACAGTTTTCTGGAAATCTGCAATTAGATACTTCATAGCGCAATGAACATAACAGTGACAAATGAAATATCCACAGATGAAAACTAGAAAGAAGCTTTCTTAGAAACTTCTTGGTGATGTGTGAATTCATCTCACAGAGTTACACTTATGTTTCGTGGAGCAGTCCATTAACACTGTCTTTGAGGAATCTGAGAAGGGCTTCTTTGGATCACATTGAGGCCTACGCTGATAAAGGAAATTTCATCCGTTCAAAACGTGAAAGAAGCTTTCTGAGAAACTTCTTTCTGATCTGTGAGTTCATCTCACAGAGTTACAACCTCTGCCTCAAGAAGCAGTTTGCTAACACTCTTTTCGTGGAATCTGCAAAGTGATATTTGGGAGCCTATTGGGGCCCATGGTAATAAAGGAAATATCCTCACATAATAACTAAAGAGAAGCTTTCTGAGAAACTGCATTGCCATGTGTGAATGCAACTCACAGACTTACGCCAGTGTTCTTTGGAGCCGTTTCTTTGGACTGTTTCCGTGGATTCTGAGAAGTGATATTTCAGATAGCTTTGAAGAATAGAAGGAGAAAGGAAATATCCTTCAAGAGAAAGCGGAACCAAGCTTTGTGAGAAACTGCTTTGTGATATGTGAATTCATTTCACAGTGTTCTATCACCCGTTCTCGGGGGAGTTTCCTAGCACTCATTTTGAGGAATCTCAGATGTGATGTCTTGGATATCGTTGAATCGCATGCTGAATAAGGAACTATCCTCAGAGAAACCTGCAGAGAAGGCTTCTCAAAAACTTCTTTGTTGTGGGTGAATTCAGCCCACAGATGTCCATCATTGTTTCCACTGAGAAACTCGCTAGCAGAATTTTCGCAGAATCTGCAATAGGACACACGGTGGCGCTCCAAGACCACAAATAACCTCGTCTTACTAAAGAAAGAAGCTTTCTGAGAAACGCTATGTGATGTGTGAATTCAACTCACTAAGTTGCAGCGGTATTTCGTGGGGCCGTGGCCTAGGCCTATTTGTGTGGAATCTGAGAACAGATATTCCCGATCCCTTTGAAAACAATGGGGCCAATGGAAACATCTTCCAATAAAAATGAGAAAGAAGCTTTCTGAGAAACTTCTTTCTGATCTGTGAGTTCATCTCACAGAGTTACAACCTCTGCCTCAAGAAGCAGTTTGCTAACACTCTTTTCGTGGAATCTGCAAAGTGATATTTGGGAGCCTATTGGGGCCCATGGTGATAAAGGAAATATCCTCACATAATAACTAAAGAGAAGCTTTCTGAGAAACTGCATTGCCAAGTGTGAATGCAACTCACAGAGTTACACGTTTCTCTTCAGTGATCAGTTTGTTAGCACAGTTTTCTGGAAATCTGCAATTAGATACTTCATAGCGCAATGAACATTACAGTGACAAAGGAAATATCCACAGATGAAAACTAGAAAGAAGCTTTCTTAGAAACTTCTTGGTGATGTGTGAATTCATCTCACAGAGTTACACTTATGTTTCGTGGAGCAGTCCATTAACACTGTCTTTGAGGAATCTGAGAAGGGCTTCTTTGGATCACATTGAGGCCTACGCTGATAAAGGAAATTTCATCCGTTCAAACCGTGAAAGAAGCTTTCTGAGAAACTTCTTTCTGATCTGTGAGTTCATCTCACAGAGTTACAACCTCTGCCTCAAGAAGCAGTTTGCTAACACTCTTTTCGTGGAATCTGCAAAGTGATATTTGGGAGCCTATTGGGGCCCATGGTAATAAAGGAAATATCCTCACATAATAACTAAAGAGAAGCTTTCTGAGAAACTGCATTGCCATGTGTGAATGCAACTCACAGACTTACGCCAGTGTTCTTTGGAGCCGTTTCTTTGGACTGTTTCCGTGGATTCTGAGAAGTGATATTTCAGATAGCTTTGAAGAATAGAAGGAGAAAGGAAATATCCTTCAAGAGAAAGCGGAACCAAGCTTTGTGAGAAACTGCTTTGTGATATGTGAATTCATTTCACAGTGTTCTATCACCCGTTCTCGGGGGAGTTTCCTAGCACTCATTTTGAGGAATCTCAGATGTGATGTCTTGGATATCGTTGAATCGCATGCTGAATAAGGAACTATCCTCAGAGAAACCTGCAGAGAAGGCTTCTCAAAAACTTCTTTGTTGTGGGTGAATTCAGCCCACAGATGTCCATCATTGTTTCCACTGAGAAACTCGCTAGCAGAATTTTCGCAGAATCTGCAATAGGACACACGGTGGCGCTCCAAGACCACAAATAACCTCGTCTTACTAAAGAAAGAAGCTTTCTGAGAAACGCTATGTGATGTGTGAATTCAACTCACTAAGTTGCAGCGGTATTTCGTGGGGCCGTGGCCTAGGCCTATTTGTGTGGAATCTGAGAACAGATATTCCCGATCCCTTTGAAAACAATGGGGCCAATGGAAACATCTTCCAATAAAAAGGAGAAAGAAGCTTTCTGAGAAACTTCTTTCTGATCTGTGAGTTCATCTCACAGAGTTACAACCTCTGCCTCAAGAAGCAGTTTGCTAACACTCTTTTCGTGGAATCTGCAAAGTGATATTTGGGAGCCTATTGGGGCCCATGGTAATAAAGGAAATATCCTCACATAATAACTAAAGAGAAGCTTTCTGAGAAACTGCATTGCCACGTGTGAATGCAACCCACAGAGTTACACGTTTCTCTTCAGTGATCAGTTTGTTAGCACAGTTTTCTGGAAATCTGCAATTAGATACTTCATAGCGCAATGAACATTACAGTGACAAAGGAAATATCCAGAGATGAAAACTAGAAAGAAGCTTTCTTAGAAACTTCTTGGTGATGTGTGAATTCATCTCACAGAGTTACACTTATGTTTCGTGGAGCAGTCCATTAACACTGTCTTTGAGGAATCTGAGAAGGGCTTCTTTGGATCACATTGAGGCCTACGCTGATAAAGGAAATTTCATCCGTTCAAAACGTGAAAGAAGCTTTCTGAGAAACTTCTTTCTGATCTGTGAGTTCATCTCACAGAGTTACAACCTCTGCCTCAAGAAGCAGTTTGCTAACACTCTTTTCGTGGAATCTGCAAAGTGATATTTGGGAGCCTATTGGGGCCCATGGTGATAAAGGAAATATCCTCACATAATAACTAAAGAGAAGCTTTCTGAGAAACTGCATTGCCATGTGTGAATGCAACTCACAGAGTTACACGTTTCTCTTCAGTGATCAGTTTGTTAGCACAGTTTTCTGGAAATCTGCAATTAGATACTTCATAGCGCAATGAACATAACAGTGACAAATGAAATATCCAGAGATGAAAACTAGAAAGAAGCTTTCTTAGAAACTTCTTGGTGATGTGTGAATTCATCTCACAGAGTTACACTTATGTTTCGTGGAGCAGTCCGTTAACACTGTCTTTGAGGATTCTGAGAAGGGCTTCTTTAGATCACTATTGAGGCCTACGCTGATAAAGGAAATTTCATCCGTTCAAACCGTGAAAGAAGCTTTCTGAGAAACTTCTTTCTGATCTGTGAGTTCATCTCACAGAGTTACAACCTCTGCCTCAAGAAGCAGTTTGCTAACACTCTTTTCGTGGAATCTGCAAAGTGATATTTGGGAGCCTATTGGGGCCCATGGTGATAAAGGAAATATCCTCACATAATAACTAAAGAGAAGCTTTCTGAGAAACTGCATTGCCAAGTGTGAATGCAACTCACAGAGTTACACGTTTCTCTTCAGTGATCAGTTTGTTAGCACAGTTTTCTGGAAATCTGCAATTAGATACTTCATAGCGCAATGAACATTACAGTGACAAAGGAAATATCCAGAGATGAAAACTAGAAAGAAGCTTTCTTAGAAACTTCTTGGTGATGTGTGAATTCATCTCACAGAGTTACACTTATGTTTCGTGGAGCAGTCCATTAACACTGTCTTTGAGGAATCTGAGAAGGGCTTCTTTGGATCACATTGAGGCCTACGCTGATAAAGGAAATTTCATCCGTTCAAAACGTGAAAGAAGCTTTCTCAGAAACTTCTTTCTGATCTGTGAGTTCATCTCACAGAGTTACAACCTCTGCCTCAAGAAGCAGTTTGCTAACACTCTTTTCGTGGAATCTGCAAAGTGATATTTGGGAGCCTATTGGGGCCCATGGTGATAACGGAAATATCCTCACATAATAACTAAAGAGAAGCTTTCTGAGAAACTGCATTGCCATGTGTGAATGCAACTCACAGAGTTACACGTTTCTCTTCAGTGATCAGTTTGTTAGCACAGTTTTCTGGAAATCTGCAATTAGATACTTCATAGCGCAATGAACATAACAGTGAGAAATGAAATATCCAGAGATGAAAACTAGAAAGAAGCTTTCTTAGAAACTTCTTGGTGATGTGTGAATTCATCTCACAGAGTTACACTTATGTTTCGTGGAGCAGTCCGTTAACACTGTCTTTGAGGATTCTGAGAAGGGCTTCTTTAGACCACTTTGAGGCCTACGCTGATAAAGGAAATTTCATCCGTTCAAACCGTGAAAGAAGCTTTCTGAGAAACTTCTTTCTGATCTGTGAGTTCATCTCACAGAGTTACAACCTCTGCCTCAAGAAGCAGTTTGCTAACACTCTTTTCGTGGAATCTGCAAAGTGATATTTGGGAGCCTATTGGGGCCCATGGTGATAAAGGAAATATCCTCACATAATAACTAAAGAGAAGCTTTCTGAGAAACTGCATTGCCATGTGTGAATGCAACTCACAGAGTTACACGTATCTCTTCAGTGATCAGTTTGTTAGCACAGTTTTCTGGAAATCTGCAATTAGATACTTCATAGCGCAATGAACATTACAGTGACAAAGGAAATATCCACAGATGAAAACTAGAAAGAAGCTTTCTTAGAAACTTCTTGGTGATGTGTGAATTCATCTCACAGAGTTACACTTATGTTTCGTGGAGCAGTCCATTAACACTGTCTTTGAGGAATCTGAGAAGGGCTTCTTTGGATCATATTGAGGCCTACGCTGATAAAGGAAATTTCATCCGTTCAAACCGTGAAAGAAGCTTTCTCGAGAAACTTCTTTCTGATCTGTGAGTTCATCTCACAGAGTTACAACCTCTGCCTCAAGAAGCAGTTTGCTAACACTCTTTTCGTGGAATCTGCAAAGTGATATTTGGGAGCCTATTGGGGCCCATGGTAATAAAGGAAATATCCTCACATAATAACTAAAGAGAAGCTTTCTGAGAAACTGCATTGCCAAGTGTGAATGCAACCCACAGAGTTACACGTTTCTCTTCAGTGATCAGTTTGTTAGCACAGTTTTCTGGAAATCTGCAATTAGATACTTCATAGCGCAATGAACATTACAGTGACAAAGGAAATATCCACAGATGAAAACTAGAAAGAAGCTTTCTTAGAAACTTCTTGGTGATGTGTGAATTCATCTCACAGAGTTACACTTATGTTTCGTGGAGCAGTCCATTAACACTGTCTTTGAGGAATCTGAGAAGGGCTTCTTTGGATCACATTGAGGCCTACGCTGATAAAGGAAATTTCATCCGTTCAAACCGTGAAAGAAGCTTTCTGAGAAACTTCTTTCTGATCTGTGAGTTCATCTCACAGAGTTACAACCTCTGCCTCAAGAAGCAGTTTGCTAACACTCTTTTCGTGGAATCTGCAAAGTGATATTTGGGAGCCTATTGGGGCCCATGGTAATAAAGGAAATATCCTCACATAATAACTAAAGAGAAGCTTTCTGAGAAACTGCATTGCCATGTGTGAATGCAACTCACAGACTTACGCCAGTGTTCTTTGGAGCCGTTTCTTTGGACTGTTTCCGTGGATTCTGAGAAGTGATATTTCAGATAGCTTTGAAGAATAGAAGGAGAAAGGAAATATCCTTCAAGAGAAAGCGGAACCAAGCTTTGTGAGAAACTGCTTTGTGATATGTGAATTCATTTCACAGTGTTCTATCACCCGTTCTCGGGGGAGTTTCCTAGCACTCATTTTGAGGAATCTCAGATGTGATGTCTTGGATATCGTTGAATCGCATGCTGAATAAGGAACTATCCTCAGAGAAACCTGCAGAGAAGGCTTCTCAAAAACTTCTTTGTTGTGGGTGAATTCAGCCCACAGATGTCCATCATTGTTTCCACTGAGAAACTCGCTAGCAGAATTTTCGCAGAATCTGCAATAGGACACACGGTGGCGCTCGAAGACCACAAATAACCTCGTCTTACTAAAGAAAGAAGCTTTCTGAGAAACGCTATGTGATGTGTGAATTCAACTCACTAAGTTGCAGCGGTATTTCGTGGGGCCGTGGCCTAGGCCTATTTGTGTGGAATCTGAGAACAGATATTCCCGATCCCTTTGAAAACAATGGGGCCAATGGAAACATCTTCCAATAAAAAGGAGAAAGAAGCTTTCTGAGAAACTTCTTTCTGATCTGTGAGTTCATCTCACAGAGTTACAACCTCTGCCTCAAGAAGCAGTTTGCTAACACTCTTTTCGTGGAATCTGCAAAGTGATATTTGGGAGCCTATTGGGGCCCATGGTGATAAAGGAAATATCCTCACATAATAACTAAAGAGAAGCTTTCTGAGAAACTGCATTGCCAAGTGTGAATGCAACTCACAGAGTTACACGTTTCTCTTCAGTGATCAGTTTGTTAGCACAGTTTTCTGGAAATCTGCAATTAGATACTTCATAGCGCAATGAACATTACAGTGACAAAGGAAATATCCACAGATGAAAACTAGAAAGAAGCTTTCTTAGAAACTTCTTGGTGATGTGTGAATTCATCTCACAGAGTTACACTTATGTTTCGTGGAGCAGTCCATTAACACTGTCTTTGAGGAATCTGAGAAGGGCTTCTTTGGATCACATTGAGGCCTACGCTGATAAAGGAAATTTCATCCGTTCAAAACGTGAAAGAAGCTTTCTGAGAAACTTCTTTCTGATCTGTGAGTTCATCTCACAGAGTTACAACCTCTGCCTCAAGAAGCAGTTTGCTAACACTCTTTTCGTGGAATCTGCAAAGTGATATTTGGGAGCCTATTGGGGCCCATGGTGATAAAGGAAATATCCTCACATAATAACTAAAGAGAAGCTTTCTGAGAAACTGCATTGCCATGTGTGAATGCAACTCACAGAGTTACACGTTTCTCTTCAGTGATCAGTTTGTTAGCACAGTTTTCTGGAAATCTGCAATTAGATACTTCATAGCGCAATGAACATTACAGTGACAAAGGAAATATCCACAGATGAAAACTAGAAAGAAGCTTTCTTAGAAACTTCTTGGTGATGTGTGAATTCATCTCACAGAGTTACACTTATGTTTCGTGGAGCAGTCCATTAACACTGTCTTTGAGGAATCTGAGAAGGGCTTCTTTGGATCATATTGAGGCCTACGCTGATAAAGGAAATTTCATCCGTTCAAAACGTGAAAGAAGCTTTCTGAGAAACTTCTTTCTGATCTGTGAGTTCATCTCACAGAGTTACAACCTCTGCCTCAAGAAGCAGTTTGCTAACACTCTTTTCGTGGAATCTGCAAAGTGATATTTGGGAGCCTATTGGGGCCCATGGTGATAAAGGAAATATCCTCACATAATAACTAAAGAGAAGCTTTCTGAGAAACTGCATTGCCATGTGTGAATGCAACTCACAGAGTTACACGTTTCTCTTCAGTGATCAGTTTGTTAGCACAGTTTTCTGGAAATCTGCAATTAGATACTTCATAGCGCAATGAACATTACAGTGACAAAGGAAATATCCAGAGATGAAAACTAGAAAGAAGCTTTCTTAGAAACTTCTTGGTGATGTGTGAATTCATCTCACAGAGTTACACTTATGTTTCGTGGAGCAGTCCAGTTAACACTGTCTTTGAGGATTCTGAGAAGGGCTTCTTTAGATCACTTTGAGGCCTACGCTGATAAAGGAAATTTCATCCGTTCAAACCGTGAAAGAAGCTTTCTGAGAAACTTCTTTCTGATCTGTGAGTTCATCTCACAGAGTTACAACCTCTGCCTCAAGAAGCAGTTTGCTAACACTCTTTTCGTGGAATCTGCAAAGTGATATTTGGGAGCCTATTGGGGCCCATGGTGATAAAGGAAATATCCTCACATAATAACTAAAGAGAAGCTTTCTGAGAAACTGCATTGCCATGTGTGAATGCAACTCACAGAGTTACACGTTTCTCTTCAGTGATCAGTTTGTTAGCACAGTTTTCTGGAAATCTGCAATTAGATACTTCATAGCGCAATGAACATTACAGTGACAAAGGAAATATCCACAGATGAAAACTAGAAAGAAGCTTTCTTAGAAACTTCTTGGTGATGTGTGAATTCATCTCACAGAGTTACACTTATGTTTCGTGGAGCAGTCCATTAACACTGTCTTTGAGGAATCTGAGAAGGGCTTCTTTGGATCATATTGAGGCCTACGCTGATAAAGGAAATTTCATCCGTTCAAAACGTGAAAGAAGCTTTCTGAGAAACTTCTTTCTGATCTGTGAGTTCATCTCACAGAGTTACAACCTCTGCCTCAAGAAGCAGTTTGCTAACACTCTTTTCGTGGAATCTGCAAAGTGATATTTGGGAGCCTATTGGGGCCCATGGTGATAAAGGAAATATCCTCACATAATAACTAAAGAGAAGCTTTCTGAGAAACTGCATTGCCAAGTGTGAATGCAACCCACAGAGTTACACGTTTCTCTTCAGTGATCAGTTTGTTAGCACAGTTTTCTGGAAATCTGCAATTAGATACTTCATAGCGCAATGAACATTACAGTGACAAAGGAAATATCCAGAGATGAAAACTAGAAAGAAGCTTTCTTAGAAACTTCTTGGTGATGTGTGAATTCATCTCACAGAGTTACACTTATGTTTCGTGGAGCAGTCCATTAACACTGTCTTTGAGGAATCTGAGAAGGGCTTCTTTGGATCACATTGAGGCCTACGCTGATAAAGGAAATTTCATCCGTTCAAAACGTGAAAGAAGCTTTCTGAGAAACTTCTTTCTGATCTGTGAGTTCATCTCACAGAGTTACAACCTCTGCCTCAAGAAGCAGTTTGCTAACACTCTTTTCGTGGAATCTGCAAAGTGATATTTGGGAGCCTATTGGGGCCCATGGTGATAAAGGAAATATCCTCACATAATAACTAAAGAGAAGCTTTCTGAGAAACTGCATTGCCAAGTGTGAATGCAACCCACAGAGTTACACGTTTCTCTTCAGTGATCAGTTTGTTAGCACAGTTTTCTGGAAATCTGCAATTAGATACTTCATAGCGCAATGAACATTACAGTGACAAAGGAAATATCCACAGATGAAAACTAGAAAGAAGCTTTCTTTGAAAATTCTTGGTGATGTGTGAATTCATCTCACAGAGTTACACTTATGTTTCGTGGAGCAGTCCGTTAACACTGTCTTTGAGGATTCTGAGAAGGGCTTCTTTAGACCATTTTGAGGCCTACGCTGATAAAGGAAATTTCATCCGTTCAAAACGTGAAAGAAGCTTTCTGAGAAACTTCTTTCTTATCTGTGAGTTCATCTCACAGAGTTACAGCCTCTGCCTCAAGAAGCAGTTTGCTAACACTCTTTTCGTGGAATCTGCAAAGTGATATTTGGGAGCCTATTGGGGCCCATGGTGATAAAGGAAATATCCTCACATAATAACTAAAGAGAAGCTTTCTGAGAAACTGCATTGCCATGTGTGAATGCAACTCACAGAGTTACACGTTTCTCTTCAGTGATCAGTTTGTTAGCACAGTTTTCTGGAAATCTGCAATTAGATACTTCATAGCGCAATGAACATTACAGTGACAAAGGAAATATCCACAGATGAAAACTAGAAAGAAGCTTTCTTAGAAACTTCTTGGTGATGTGTGAATTCATCTCACAGAGTTACACTTATGTTTCGTGGAGCAGTCCATTAACACTGTCTTTGAGGAATCTGAGAAGGGCTTCTTTGGATCACATTGAGGCCTACGCTGATAAAGGAAATTTCATCCGTTCAAAACGTGAAAGAAGCTTTCTGAGAAACTTCTTTCTGATCTGTGAGTTCATCTCACAGAGTTACAACCTCTGCCTCAAGAAGCAGTTTGCTAACACTCTTTTCGTGGAATCTGCAAAGTGATATTTGGGAGCCTATTGGGGCCCATGGTGATAAAGGAAATATCCTCACATAATAACTAAAGAGAAGCTTTCTGAGAAACTGCATTGCCATGTGTGAATGCAACTCACAGAGTTACACGTTTCTCTTCAGTGATCAGTTTGTTAGCACAGTTTTCTGGAAATCTGCAATTAGATACTTCATAGCGCAATGAACATAACAGTGAGAAATGAAATATCCAGAGATGAAAACTAGAAAGAAGCTTTCTTAGAAACTTCTTGGTGATGTGTGAATTCATCTCACAGAGTTACACTTATGTTTCGTGGAGCAGTCCGTTAACACTGTCTTTGAGGATTCTGAGAAGGGCTTCTTTAGACCACTTTGAGGCCTACGCTGATAAAGGAAATTTCATCCGTTCAAACCGTGAAAGAAGCTTTCTGAGAAACTTCTTTCTGATCTGTGAGTTCATCTCACAGAGTTACAACCTCTGCCTCAAGAAGCAGTTTGCTAACACTCTTTTCGTGGAATCTGCAAAGTGATATTTGGGAGCCTATTGGGGCCCATGGTGATAAAGGAAATATCCTCACATAATAACTAAAGAGAAGCTTTCTGAGAAACTGCATTGCCAAGTGTGAATGCAACTCACAGAGTTACACGTTTCTCTTCAGTGATCAGTTTGTTAGCACAGTTTTCTGGAAATCTGCAATTAGATACTTCATAGCGCAATGAACATTACAGTGACAAAGGAAATATCCACAGATGAAAACTAGAAAGAAGCTTTCTTAGAAACTTCTTGGTGATGTGTGAATTCATCTCACAGAGTTACACTTATGTTTCGTGGAGCAGTCCATTAACACTGTCTTTGAGGAATCTGAGAAGGGCTTCTTTGGATCATATTGAGGCCTACGCTGATAAAGGAAATTTCATCCGTTCAAACCGTGAAAGAAGCTTTCTGAGAAACTTCTTTCTGATCTGTGAGTTCATCTCACAGAGTTACAACCTCTGCCTCAAGAAGCAGTTTGCTAACACTCTTTTCGTGGAATCTGCAAAGTGATATTTGGGAGCCTATTGGGGCCCATGGTAATAAAGGAAATATCCTCACATAATAACTAAAGAGAAGCTTTCTGAGAAACTGCATTGCCAAGTGTGAATGCAACCCACAGAGTTACACGTTTCTCTTCAGTGATCAGTTTGTTAGCACAGTTTTCTGGAAATCTGCAATTAGATACTTCATAGCGCAATGAACATTACAGTGACAAAGGAAATATCCAGAGATGAAAACTAGAAAGAAGCTTTCTTAGAAACTTCTTGGTGATGTGTGAATTCATCTCACAGAGTTACACTTATGTTTCGTGGAGCAGTCCATTAACACTGTCTTTGAGGAATCTGAGAAGGGCTTCTTTGGATCACATTGAGGCCTACGCTGATAAAGGAAATTTCATCCGTTCAAACCGTGAAAGAAGCTTTCTGAGAAACTTCTTTCTGATCTGTGAGTTCATCTCACAGAGTTACAACCTCTGCCTCAAGAAGCAGTTTGCTAACACTCTTTTCGTGGAATCTGCAAAGTGATATTTGGGAGCCTATTGGGGCCCATGGTAATAAAGGAAATATCCTCACATAATAACTAAAGAGAAGCTTTCTGAGAAACTGCATTGCCATGTGTGAATGCAACTCACAGACTTACGCCAGTGTTCTTTGGAGCCGTTTCTTTGGACTGTTTCCGTGGATTCTGAGAAGTGATATTTCAGATAGCTTTGAAGAATAGAAGGAGAAAGGAAATATCCTTCAAGAGAAAGCGGAACCAAGCTTTGTGAGAAACTGCTTTGTGATATGTGAATTCATTTCACAGTGTTCTATCACCCGTTCTCGGGGGAGTTTCCTAGCACTCATTTTGAGGAATCTCAGATGTGATGTCTTGGATATCGTTGAATCGCATGCTGAATAAGGAACTATCCTCAGAGAAACCTGCAGAGAAGGCTTCTCAAAAACTTCTTTGTTGTGGGTGAATTCAGCCCACAGATGTCCATCATTGTTTCCACTGAGAAACTCGCTAGCAGAATTTTCGCAGAATCTGCAATAGGACACACGGTGGCGCTCGAAGACCACAAATAACCTCGTCTTACTAAAGAAAGAAGCTTTCTGAGAAACGCTATGTGATGTGTGAATTCAACTCACTAAGTTGCAGCGGTATTTCGTGGGGCCGTGGCCTAGGCCTATTTGTGTGGAATCTGAGAACAGATATTCCCGATCCCTTTGAAAACAATGGGGCCAATGGAAACATCTTCCAATAAAATGAGAAAGAAGCTTTCTGAGAAACTTCTTTCTGATCTGTGAGTTCATCTCACAGAGTTACAACCTCTGCCTCAAGAAGCAGTTTGCTAACACTCTTTTCGTGGAATCTGCAAAGTGATATTTGGGAGCCTATTGGGGCCCATGGTAATAAAGGAAATATCCTCACATAATAACTAAAGAGAAGCTTTCTGAGAAACTGCATTGCCATGTGTGAATGCAACTCACAGACTTACGCCAGTGTTCTTTGGAGCCGTTTCTTTGGACTGTTTCCGTGGATTCTGAGAAGTGATATTTCAGATAGCTTTTGAAGAATAGAAGGAGAAAGGAAATAGCCTTCAAGAGAAAGCGGAACCAAGCTTTGTGAGAAACTGCTTTGTGATATGTGAATTCATTTCACAGTGTTCTATCACCCGTTCTCGGGGGAGTTCCTAGCACTCATTTTGAGGAATCTCAGATGTGATGTCTTGGATATCGTTGAATCGCATGCTGAATAAGGAACTATCCTCAGAGAAACCTGCAGAGAAGGCTTCTCAAAACTTCTTTGTTGTGGGTGAATTCAGCCCACAGATGTCCATCATTGTTTCCACTGAGAAACTCGCTAGCAGAATTTTCGCAGAATCTGCAATAGGACACACGGTGGCGCTCCAAGACCACAAATAACCTCGTCTTACTAAAGAAAGAAGCTTTCTGAGAAACGCTATGTGATGTGTGAATTCAACTCACTAAGTTGCAGCGGTATTTCGTGGGGCCGTGGCCTAGGCCTATTTGTGTGGAATCTGAGAACAGATATTCCCGATCCCTTTGAAAACAATGGGGCCAATGGAAACATCTTCCAATAAAAAGGAGAAAGAAGCTTTCTGAGAAACTTCTTTCTGATCTGTGAGTTCATCTCACAGAGTTACAACCTCTGCCTCAAGAAGCAGTTTGCTAACACTCTTTTCATGGAATCTGCAAAGTGATATTTGAGAGCCTATTGGGGCCCATGGTGATAAAGGAAATATCCTCACATAATAACTAAAGAGAAGCTTTCTGAGAAACTGCATTGCCATGTGTGAATGCAACTCACAGAGTTACCCTATCTCTTCAGTGATCAGTTTGTTAGCACAGTTTTCTGGAAATCTGCAATTAGATACTTCATAGCGCAATGAACATTACAGTGACAAAGGAAATATGCACAGATGAAAACTAGAAAGAAGCTTTCTTAGAAACTTCTTGGTGATGTGTGAATTCATCTCACAGAGTTACACTTATGTTTCGTGGAGCAGTCCATTAACACTGTCTTTGAGGAATCTGAGAAGGGCTTCTTTGGATCACATTGAGGCCTACGCTGATAAAGGAAATTTCATCCGTTCAAAACGTGAAAGAAGCTTTCTGAGAAACTTCTTTCTGATCTGTGAGTTCATCTCACAGAGTTACAACCTCTGCCTCAAGAAGCAGTTTGCTAACACTCTTTTCGTGGAATCTGCAAAGTGATATTTGGGAGCCTATTGGGGCCCATGGTGATAACGGAAATATCCTCACATAATAACTAAAGAGAAGCTTTCTGAGAAACTGCATTGCCATGTGTGAATGCAACTCACAGAGTTACACGTTTCTCTTCAGTGATCAGTTTGTTAGCACAGTTTTCTGGAAATCTGCAATTAGATACTTCATAGCGCAATGAACATAACAGTGAGAAATGAAATATCCAGAGATGAAAACTAGAAAGAAGCTTTCTTAGAAACTTCTTGGTGATGTGTGAATTCATCTCACAGAGTTACACTTATGTTTCGTGGAGCAGTCCGTTAACACTGTCTTTGAGGATTCTGAGAAGGGCTTCTTTAGACCACTTTGAGGCCTACGCTGATAAAGGAAATTTCATCCGTTCAAACCGTGAAAGAAGCTTTCTGGAAACTTCTTTCTGATCTGTGAGTTCATCTCACAGAGTTACAACCTCTGCCTCAAGAAGCAGTTTGCTAACACTCTTTTCGTGGAATTTGCAAAGTGATATTTGGGAGCCTATTGGGGCCCATGGTGATAAAGGAAATATCCTCACATAATAACTAAAGAGAAGCTTTCTGAGAAACTGCATTGCCAAGTGTGAATGCAACTCACAGAGTTACACGTTTCTCTTCAGTGATCAGTTTGTTAGCACAGTTTTCTGGAAATCTGCAATTAGATACTTCATAGCGCAATGAACATTACAGTGACAAAGGAAATATCCACAGATGAAAACTAGAAAGAAGCTTTCCTAGAAACTTCTTGGTGATGTGTGAATTCATCTCACAGAGTTACACTTATGTTTCGTGGAGCAGTCCATTAACACTGTCTTTGAGGAATCTGAGAAGGGCTTCTTTGGATCATATTGAGGCCTACGCTGATAAAGGAAATTTCATCCGTTCAAACCGTGAAAGAAGCTTTCTGAGAAACTTCTTTCTGATCTGTGAGTTCATCTCACAGAGTTACAACCTCTGCCTCAAGAAGCAGTTTGCTAACACTCTTTTCGTGGAATCTGCAAAGTGATATTTGGGAGCCTATTGGGGCCCACGGTAATAAAGGAAATATCCTCACATAATAACTAAAGAGAAGCTTTCTGAGAAACTGCATTGCCAAGTGTGAATGCAACCCACAGAGTTACACGTTTCTCTTCAGTGATCAGTTTGTTAGCACAGTTTTCTGGAAATCTGCAATTAGATACTTCATAGCGCAATGAACATTACAGTGACAAAGGAAATATCCAGAGATGAAAACTAGAAAGAAGCTTTCTTAGAAACTTCTTGGTGATGTGTGAATTCATCTCACAGAGTTACACTTATGTTTCGTGGAGCAGTCCATTAACACTGTCTTTGAGGAATCTGAGAAGGGCTTCTTTGGATCACATTGAGGCCTACGCTGATAAAGGAAATTTCATCCGTTCAAACCGTGAAAGAAGCTTTCTGAGAAACTTCTTTCTGATCTGTGAGTTCATCTCACAGAGTTACAACCTCTGCCTCAAGAAGCAGTTTGCTAACACTCTTTTCGTGGAATCTGCAAAGTGATATTTGGGAGCCTATTGGGGCCCATGGTAATAAAGGAAATATCCTCACATAATAACTAAAGAGAAGCTTTCTGAGAAACTGCATTGCCATGTGTGAATGCAACTCACAGACTTACGCCAGTGTTCTTTGGAGCCGTTTCTTTGGACTGTTTCCGTGGATTCTGAGAAGTGATATTTCAGATAGCTTTGAAGAATAGAAGGAGAAAGGAAATAGCCTTCAAGAGAAAGCGGAACCAAGCTTTGTGAGAAACTGCTTTGTGATATGTGAATTCATTTCACAGTGTTCTATCACCCGTTCTCGGGGGAGTTTCCTAGCACTCATTTTGAGGAATCTCAGATGTGATGTCTTGGATATCGTTGAATCGCATGCTGAATAAGGAACTATCCTCAGAGAAACCTGCAGAGAAGGCTTCTCAAAAACTTCTTTGTTGTGGGTGAATTCAGCCCACAGATGTCCATCATTGTTTCCACTGACAAACTCGCTAGCAGAATTTTCGCAGAATCTGCAATAGGACACACGGTGGCGCTCCAAGACCACAAATAACCTCGTCTTACTAAAGAAAGAAGCTTTCTGAGAAACGCTATGTGATGGGTGAATTCAACTCACTAAGTTGCAGCGGTATTTCGTGGGGCCGTGGCCTAGGCCTATTTGTGTGGAATCTGAGAACAGATATTCCCGATCCCTTTGAAAACAATGGGGCCAATGGAAACATCTTCCAATAAAAATGAGAAAGAAGCTTTCTGAGAAACTTCTTTCTGATCTGTGAGTTCATCTCACAGAGTTACAACCTCTGCCTCAAGAAGCAGTTTGCTAACACTCTTTTCGTGGAATCTGCAAAGTGATATTTGGGAGCCTATTGGGGCCCATGGTAATAAAGGAAATATCCTCACATAATAACTAAAGAGAAGCTTTCTGAGAAACTGCATTGCCAAGTGTGAATGCAACCCACAGAGTTACACGTTTCTCTTCAGTGATCAGTTTGTTAGCACAGTTTTCTGGAAATCTGCAATTAGATACTTCATAGCGCAATGAACATTACAGTGACAAAGGAAATATCCACAGATGAAAACTAGAAAGAAGCTTTCTTAGAAACTTCTTGGTGATGTGTGAATTCATGTCACAGAGTTACACTTATGTTTCGTGGAGCAGTCCATTAACACTGTCTTTGAGGAATCTGAGAAGGGCTTCTTTGGATCACATTGAGGCCTACCTGATAAAGGAAATTTCATCCGTTCAAACCGTGAAAGAAGCTTTCTGAGAAACTTCTTTCTGATCTGTGAGTTCATCTCACAGAGTTACAACCTCTGCCTCAAGAAGCAGTTTGCTAACACTCTTTTCGTGGAATCTGCAAAGTGATATTTGGGAGCCTATTGGGGCCCATGGTAATAAAGGAAATATCCTCACATAATAACTAAAGAGAAGCTTTCTGAGAAACTGCATTGCCATGTGTGAATGCAACTCACAGACTTACGCCAGTGTTCTTTGGAGCCGTTTCTTTGGACTGTTTCCGTGGATTCTGAGAAGTGATATTTCAGAAAGCTTTGAAGAATAGAAGGAGAAAGGAAATATCCTTCAAGAGAAAGCGGAACCAAGCTTTGTGAGAAACTGCTTTGTGATATGTGAATTCATTTCACAGTGTTCTATCACCCGTTCTCGGGGGAGTTTCCTAGCACTCATTTTGAGGAATCTCAGATGTGATGTCTTGGATATCGTTGAATCGCATGCTGAATAAGGAACTATCCTCAGAGAAACCTGCAGAGAAGGCTTCTCAAAAACTTCTTTGTTGTGGGTGAATTCAGCCCACAGATGTCCATCATTGTTTCCACTGAGAAACTCGCTAGCAGAATTTTCGCAGAATCTGCAATAGGACACACGGTGGCGCTCGAAGACCACAAATAACCTCGTCTTACTAAAGAAAGAAGCTTTCTGAGAAACGCTATGTGATGTGTGAATTCAACTCACTAAGTTGCAGCGGTATTTCGTGGGGCCGTGGCCTAGGCCTATTTGTGTGGAATCTGAGAACAGATATTCCCGATCCCTTTGAAAACAATGGGGCCAATGGAAACATCTTCCAATAAAAAGGAGAAAGAAGCTTTCTGAGAAACTTCTTTCTGATCTGTGAGTTCATCTCACAGAGTTACAACCTCTGCCTCAAGAAGCAGTTTGCTAACACTCTTTTCATGGAATCTGCAAAGTGATATTTGAGAGCCTATTGGGGCCCATGGTGATAAAGGAAATATCCTCACATAATAACTAAAGAGAAGCTTTCTGAGAAACTGCATTGCCATGTGTGAATGCAACTCACAGAGTTACACTATCTCTTCAGTGATCAGTTTGTTAGCACAGTTTTCTGGAAATCTGCAATTAGATACTTCATAGCGCAATGAACATTACAGTGACAAAGGAAATATCCACAGATGAAAACTAGAAAGAAGCTTTCTTAGAAACTTCTGGGTGATGTGTGAATTCATCTCACAGAGTTACACTTATGTTTCGTGGAGCAGTCCATTAACACTGTCTTTGAGGAATCTGAGAAGGGCTTCTTTGGATCATATTGAGGCCTACGCTGATAAAGGAAATTTCATCCGTTCAAAACGTGAAAGAAGCTTTCTGAGAAACTTCTTTCTGATCTGTGAGTTCATCTCACAGAGTTACAACCTCTGCCTCAAGAAGCAGTTTGCTAACACTCTTTTCGTGGAATCTGCAAAGTGATATTTGGGAGCCTATTGGGGCCCATGGTTATAAAGGAAATATCCTCACATAATAACTAAAGAGAAGCTTTCTGAGAAACTGCATTGCCAAGTGTGAATGCAACCCACAGAGTTACACGTTTCTCTTCAGTGATCAGTTTGTTAGCACAGTTTTCTGGAAATCTGCAATTAGATACTTCATAGCGCAATGAACATTACAGTGACAAAGGAAATATCCACAGATGAAAACTAGAAAGAAGCTTTCTTAGAAACTTCTTGGTGATGTGTGAATTCATCTCACAGAGTTACACTTATGTTTCGTGGAGCAGTCCGTTAACACTGTCTTTGAGGATTCTGAGAAGGGCTTCTTTAGACCAGTTTGAGGCCTACGCTGATAAAGGAAATTTCATCCGTTCAAACCGTGAAAGAAGCTTTCTGAGAAACTTCTTTCTGATCTGTGAGTTCATCTCACAGAGTTACAACCTCTGCCTCAAGAAGCAGTTTGCTAACACTCTTTTCGTGGAATCTGCAAAGTGATATTTGGGAGCCTATTGGGGCCCATGGTTATAAAGGAAATATCCTCACATAATAACTAAAGAGAAGCTTTCTGAGAAACTGCATTGCCAAGTGTGAATGCAACTCACAGAGTTACACGTTTCTCTTCAGTGATCAGTTTGTTAGCACAGTTTTCTGGAAATCTGCAATTAGATACTTCATAGCGCAATGAACATTACAGTGACAAAGGAAATATCCAGAGATGAAAATTAGAAAGAAGCTTTCTTAGAAACTTCTTGGTGATGTGTGAATTCATCTCACAGAGTTACACTTATGTTTCGTGGAGCAGTCCATTAACACTGTCTTTGAGGAATCTGAGAAGGGCTTCTTTGGATCACATTGAGGCCTACGCTGATAAAGGAAATTTCATCCGTTCAAAACGTGAAAGAAGCTTTCTCAGAAACTTCTTTCTCATCTGTGAGTTCATCTCACAGAGTTACAACCTCTGCCTCAAGAAGCAGTTTGCTAACACTCTTTTCGTGGAATCTGCAAAGTGATATTTGGGAGCCTATTGGGGCCCATGGTGATAACCGAAATATCCTCACATAATAACTAAAGAGAAGCTTTCTGAGAAACTGCATTGCCATGTGTGAATGCAACTCACAGAGTTACACGTTTCTCTTCAGTGATCAGTTTGTTAGCACAGTTTTCTGGAAATCTGTAATTAGATACTTCATAGCGCAATGAAAATAACAGTGAGAAATGAAATATCCAGAGATGAAAACTAGAAAGAAGCTTTCTTAGAAACTTCTTGGTGATGTGTGAATTCATCTCACAGAGTTACACTTATGTTTCGTGGAGCAGTCCGTTAACACTGTCTTTGAGGATTCTGAGAAGGGCTTCTTTAGACCACTTTGAGGCCTACGCTGATAAAGGAAATTTCATCCGTTCAAACCGTGAAAGAAGCTTTCTGAGAAACTTCTTTCTGATCTGTGAGTTCATCTCAAAGAGTTACAACCTCTGCCTCAAGAAGCAGTTTGCTAACACTCTTTTCGTGGAATCTGCAAAGTGATATTTGGGAGCCTATTGGGGCCCATGGTGATAAAGGAAATATCCTCACATAATAACTAAAGAGAAGCTTTCTGAGAAACTGCATTGCCATGTGTGAATGCAACTCACAGAGTTACACTATCTCTTCAGTGATCAGTTTGTTAGCACAGTTTTCTGGAAATCTGCAATTAGATACTTCATAGCGCAATGAACATTACAGTGACAAAGGAAATATCCACAGATGAAAACTAGAAAGAAGCTTTATTAGAAACTTCTTGGTGATGTGTGAATTCATCTCACAGAGTTACACTTATGTTTCGTGGAGCAGTCCATTAACACTGTCTTTGAGGAATCTGAGAAGGGCTTCTTTGGATCATATTGAGTCCTACGCTGATAAAGGAAATTTCATCCGTTCAAACCGTGAAAGAAGCTTTCTCAGAAACTTCTTTCTGATCTGTGAGTTCATCTCACAGAGTTACAACCTCTGCCTCAAGAAGCAGTTTGCTAACACTCTTTTCGTGGAATCTGCAAAGTGATATTTGGGAGCCTATTGGGGCCCATGGTAATAAAGGAAATATCCTCACATAATAACTAAAGAGAAGCTTTCTGAGAAACTGCATTGCCAAGTGTGAATGCAACCCACAGAGTTACACGTTTCTCTTCAGTGATCAGTTTGTTAGCACAGTTTTCTGGAAATCTGCAATTAGATACTTCATAGCGCAATGAACATTACAGTGACAAAGGAAATATCCAGAGATGAAAACTAGAAAGAAGCTTTCTTAGAAACTTCTTGGTGATGTGTGAATTCATCTCACAGAGTTACACTTATGTTTCGTGGAGCAGTCCATTAACACTGTCTTTGAGGAATCTGAGAAGGGCTTCTTTGGATCACATTGAGGCCTACGCTGATAAAGGAAATTTCATCCGTTCAAACCGTGAAAGAAGCTTTCTGAGAAACTTCTTTCTGATCTGTGAGTTCATCTCACAGAGTTACAACCTCTGCCTCAAGAAGCAGTTTGCTAACACTCTTTTCGTGGAATCTGCAAAGTGATATTTGGGAGCCTATTGGGGCCCATGGTAATAAAGGAAATATCCTCACATAATAACTAAAGAGAAGCTTTCTGAGAAACTGCATTGCCATGTGTGAATGCAACTCACAGACTTACGCCAGTGTTCTTTGGAGCCGTTTCTTTGGACTGTTTCCGTGGATTCTGAGAAGTGATATTTCAGATAGCTTTGAAGAATAGAAGGAGAAAGGAAATATCCTTCAAGAGAAAGCGGAACCAAGCTTTGTGAGAAACTGCTTTGTGATATGTGAATTCATTTCACAGTGTTCTATCACCCGTTCTCGGGGGAGTTTCCTAGCACTCATTTTGAGGAATCTCAGATGTGATGTCTTGGATATCGTTGAATCGCATGCTGAATAAGGAACTATCCTCAGAGAAACCTGCAGAGAAGGCTTCTCAAAAACTTCTTTGTTGTGGGTGAATTCAGCCCACAGATGTCCATCATTGTTTCCACTGAGAAACTCGCTAGCAGAATTTTCGCAGAATCTGCAATAGGACACACGGTGGCGCTCCAAGACCACAAATAACCTCGTCTTACTAAAGAAAGAAGCTTTCTGAGAAACGCTATGTGATGTGTGAATTCAACTCACTAAGTTGCAGCGGTATTTCGTGGGGCCGTGGCCTAGGCCTATTTGTGTGGAATCTGAGAACAGATATTCCCGATCCCTTTGAAAACAATGGGGCCAATGGAAACATCTTCCAATAAAAATGAGAAAGAAGCTTTCTGAGAAACTTCTTTCTGATCTGTGAGTTCATCTCACAGAGTTACAACCTCTGCCTCAAGAAGCAGTTTGCTAACACTCTTTTCGTGGAATCTGCAAAGTGATATTTGGGAGCCTATTGGGGCCCATGGTAATAAAGGAAATATCCTCACATAATAACTAAAGAGAAGCTTTCTGAGAAACTGCATTGCCAAGTGTGAATGCAACCCACAGAGTTACACGTTTCTCTTCAGTGATCAGTTTGTTAGCACAGTTTTCTGGAAATCTGCAATTAGATACTTCATAGCGCAATGAACATTACAGTGACAAAGGAAATATCCAGAGATGAAAACTAGAAAGAAGCTTTCTTAGAAACTTCTTGGTGATGTGTGAATTCATCTCACAGAGTTACACTTATGTTTCGTGGAGCAGTCCATTAACACTGTCTTTGAGGAATCTGAGAAGGGCTTCTTTGGATCACATTGAGGCCTACGCTGATAAAGGAAATTTCATCCGTTCAAACCGTGAAAGAAGCTTTCTGAGAAACTTCTTTCTGATCTGTGAGTTCATCTCACAGAGTTACAACCTCTGCCTCAAGAAGCAGTTTGCTAACACTCTTTTCATGGAATCTGCAAAGTGATATTTGAGAGCCTATTGGGGCCCATGGTGATAAAGGAAATATCCTCACATAATAACTAAAGAGAAGCTTTCTGAGAAACTGCATTGCCATGTGTGAATGCAACTCACAGAGTTACAGTATCTCTTCAGTGATCAGTTTGTTAGCACAGTTTTCTGGAAATCTGCAATTAGATACTTCATAGCGCAATGAACATTACAGTGACAAAGGAAATATCCACAGATGAAAACTAGAAAGAAGCTTTCTTAGAAACTTCTTGGTGATGTGTGAATTCATCTCACAGAGTTACACTTATGTTTCGTGGAGCAGTCCATTAACACTGTCTTTGAGGAATCTGAGAAGGGCTTCTTTGGATCATATTGAGGCCTACGCTGATAAAGGAAATTTCATCCGTTCAAAACGTGAAAGAAGCTTTCTGAGAAACTTCTTTCTGATCTGTGAGTTCATCTCACAGAGTTACAACCTCTGCCTCAAGAAGCAGTTTGCTAACACTCTTTTCGTGGAATCTGCAAAGTGATATTTGGGAGCCTATTGGGGCCCATGGTTATAAAGGAAATATCCTCACATAATAACTAAAGAGAAGCTTTCTGAGAAACTGCATTGCCAAGTGTGAATGCAACCCACAGAGTTACACGTTTCTCTTCAGTGATCAGTTTGTTAGCACAGTTTTCTGGAAATCTGCAATTAGATACTTCATAGCGCAATGAACATTACAGTGACAAAGGAAATATCCAGAGATGAAAACTAGAAAGAAGCTTTCTTAGAAACTTCTTGGTGATGTGTGAATTCATCTCACAGAGTTACACTTATGTTTCGTGGAGCAGTCCGTTAACACTGTCTTTGAGGAATCTGAGAAGGGCTTCTTTAGAGCACTTTGAGGCCTAGGCTGATAAAGGAAATTTCATCCGTTCAAACCGTGAAAGAAGCTTTCTGAGAAACTTCTTTCTGATCTGTGAGTTCATCTCACAGAGTTACAACCTCTGCCTCAAGAAGCAGTTTGCTAACACTCTTTTCGTGGAATCTGCAAAGTGATATTTGGGAGCCTATTGGGGCCCATGGTGATAAAGGAAATATCCTCACATAATAACTAAAGAGAAGCTTTCTGAGAAACTGCATTGCCATGTGTGAATGCAACTCACAGAATTACACGTTTCTCTTCAGTGATCAGTTTGTTAGCACAGTTTTCTGGAAATCTGCAATTAGATACTTCATAGCGCAATGAACATAACAGTGACAAATGAAATATCCACAGATGAAAACTAGAAAGAAGCTTTCTTAGAAACTTCTTGGTGATGTGTGAATTCATCTCACAGAGTTACACTTATGTTTCGTGGAGCAGTGCATTAACACTGTCTTTGAGGAATCTGAGAAGGGCTTCTTTGGATCATATTGAGGCCTAAGCTGATAAAGGAAATTTCATCCGTTCAAAACGTGAAAGAAGCTTTCTGAGAAACTTCTTTCTGATCTGTGAGTTCATCTCACAGAGTTACAACCTCTGCCTCAAGAAGCAGTTTGCTAACACTCTTTTCGTGGAATCTGCAAAGTGATATTTGGGAGCCTATTGGGGCCCATGGTTATAAAGGAAATATCCTCACATAATAACTAAAGAGAAGCTTTCTGAGAAACTGCATTGCCAAGTGTGAATGCAACCCACAGAGTTACACGTTTCTCTTCAGTGATCAGTTTGTTAGCACAGTTTTCTGGAAATCTGCAATTAGATACTTCATAGCGCAATGAACATTACAGTGACAAAGGAAATATCCAGAGATGAAAACTAGAAAGAAGCTTTCTTAGAAACTTCTTGGTGATGTGTGAATTCATCTCACAGACTTACACTTATGTTTCGTGGAGCAGTCCATTAACACTGTCTTTGAGGAATCTGAGAAGGGCTTCTTTGGATCACATTGAGGCCTACGCTGATAAAGGAAATTTCATCCGTTCAAAACGTGAAAGAAGCTTTCTCAGAAACTTCTTTCTGATCTGTGAGTTCATCTCACAGAGTTACAACCTCTGCCTCAAGAAGCAGTTAGCTAACACTCTTTTCGTGGAATCTGCAAAGTGATATTTGGGAGCCTATTGGGGCCCATGGTGATAAAGGAAATATCCTCACATAATAACTAAAGAGAAGCTTTCTGAGAAACTGCATTGCCATGTGTGAATGCAACTCACAGAGTTACACGTTTCTCTTCTGTGATCAGTTTGTTAGCACAGTTTTCTGGAAATCTGCAATTAGATACTTCATAGCGCAATGAACATTACAGTGACAAAGGAAATATCCAGAGATGAAAACTAGAAAGAAGCTTTCTTAGAAACTTCTTGGTGATGTGTGAATTCATCTCACAGTGTTACACTTATGTTTCGTGGAGAAGTCCGTTAACACTGTCTTTGAGGAATCTGAGAAGGGCTTCTTTGGATCACATTGAGGCCTACGCTGATAAAGGAAATTTCATCCGTTCAAACCGTGAAAGAAGCTTTCTGAGAAACTTCTTTCTGATCTGTGAGTTCATCTCACAGAGTTACAACCTCTGCCTCAAGAAGCAGTTTGCTAACACTCTTTTCATGGAATCTGCAAAGTGATATTTGGGAGCCTATTGAGGCCCATGGTGATAAAGGAAATATCCTCACATAATAACTAAAGGGAAGCTTTCTGAGAAACTGCATTGCCATGTGTGAATGCAACTCACAGAGTTACACTATCTCTTCAGTGATCAGTTTGTTAGCACAGTTTTCTGGAAATCTGCAATTAGATACTTCATAGCGCAATGAACATTACAGTGACAAAGGAAATATCCACAGATGAAAACTAGAAAGAAGCTTTCTTAGAAACTTCTTGGTGATGTGTGAATTCATCTCACAGAGTTACACTTATGTTTCGTGGAGCAGTGCATTAACACTATCTTTGAGGAATCTGAGAAGGGCTTCTTTGGATCATATTGAGGCCTAAGCTGATAAAGGAAATTTCATCCGTTCAAAACGTGAAAGAAGCTTTCTGAGAAACTTCTTTCTGATCTGTGAGTTCATCTCACAGAGTTACAACCTCTGCCTCAAGAAGCAGTTTGCTAACACTCTTTTCGTGGAATCTGCAAAGTGATATTTGGGAGCCTATTGGGGCCCATGGTTATAAAGGAAATATCCTCACATAATAACTAAAGAGAAGCTTTCTGAGAAACTGCATTGCCAAGTGTGAATGCAACCCACAGAGTTACACGTTTCTCTTCAGTGATCAGTTTGTTAGCACAGTTTTCTGGAAATCTGCAATTAGATACTTCATAGCGCAATGAACATTACAGTGACAAAGGAAATATCCAGAGATGAAAACTAGAAAGAAGCTTTCTTAGAAACTTCTTGGTGATGTGTGAATTCATCTCACAGAAGTTACACTTATGTTTCGTGGAGCAGTCCATTAACACTGTCTTTGAGGAATCTGAGAAGGGCTTCTTTGGATCATATTGAGGCTTACGCTGATAAAGGAAATTTCATCCGTTCAAAACGTGAAAGAAGCTTTCTGAGAAACTTCTTTCTGATCTGTGAGTTCATCTCACAGAGTTACAACCTCTGCCTCAAGAAGCAGTTTGCTAACACTCTTTTCGTGGAATCTGCAAAGTGATATTTGGGAGCCTATTAGGGCCCATGGTAATAAAGGAAATATCCTCACATAATAACTAAAGAGAAGCTTTCTGAGAAACTGCATTGCCAAGTGTGAATGCAACCCACAGAGTTACACGTTTCTCTTCAGTGATCAGTTTGTTAGCACAGTTTTCTGGAAATCTGCAATTAGATACTTCATAGCACAATGAACATTACAGTGACAAAGGAAACATCCAGAGATGAAAACTAGAAAGAAGCTTTCTTAGAACCTTCTTTTTGATGTGTGAATTCATCTCACAGAGTTACACTTATGTTTCGTGGAGCAGTCCGTTAACACTGTCTTTGAGGATTCTGAGAAGGGCTTCTTTAGACCACTTTGAGGCCTACGCTGATAAAGGAAATTTCATCCGTTCAAACCGTGAAAGAAGCTTTCTGAGAAACTTCTTTCTGATCTGTGAGTTCATCTCACAGAGTTACAACCTCTGCCTCAAGAAGCAGTTTGCTAACACTCTTTTCGTGGAATCTGCAAAGTGATATTTGGGAGCCTATTGGGGCCCATGGTGATAAAGGAAATATCCTCACATAATAACTAAAGAGAAGCTTTCTGAGAAACTGCATTGCCATGTGTGAATGCAACTCACAGAGTTACACTATCTCTTAAGTGATCAGTTTGTTAGCACAGTTTTCTGGAAATCTGCAATTAGATACTTCATAGTGCAATGAACATTACAGTGACAAAGGAAATATCCACAGATGAAAACTAGAAAGAAGCTTTCTTAGAAACTTCTTGGTGATGTGTGAATTCATCTCACAGAGTTACACTTATGTTTCTTGGAGCAGTGCATTAACACTGTCTTTGAGGAATCTGAGAAGGGCTTCTTTGGATCATATTGAGGCCTAAGCTGATAAAGGAAATTTCATCCGTTCAAAACGTGAAAGAAGCTTTCTGAGAAACTTCTTTCTTATCTGTGAGTTCATCTCACAGAGTTACAGCCTCTGCCTCAAGAAGCAGTTTGCTAACACTCTTTTCGTGGAATCTGCAAAGTGATATTTGGGAGCCTATTGGGGCCCATGGTGATAAAGGAAATATCCTCACATAATAACTAAAGAGAAGCTTTCTGAGAAACTGCATTGCCATGTGTGAGTGCAACTCACAGACTTACGCCAGTGTTCTTTGGAGCCGTTTCTTTGGACTGTTTCCGTGGATTCTGAGAAGTGATATTTCAGATAGCTTTGAAGAATAGAAGGAGAAAGGAAATATCCTTCAAGAGAAAGCGGAACCAAGCTTTGTGAGAAACTGCTTTGTGATATGTGAATTCATTTCACAGTGTTCTATCACCCGTTCTCGGGGGAGTTTCCTAGCACTCATTTTGAGGAATCTCAGATGTGATGTCTTGGATATCGTTGAATCGCATGCTGAATAAGGAACTATCCTCAGAGAAACCTGCAGAGAAGGCTTCTCAAAAACTTCTTTGTTGTGGGTGAATTCAGCCCACAGATGTCCATCATTGTTTCCACTGAGAAACTCGCTAGCAGAATTTTCGCAGAATCTGCAATAGGACACACGGTGGCGCTCCAAGACCACAAATAACCTCGTCTTACTAAAGAAAGAAGCTTTCTGAGAAACGCTATGTGATGTGTGAATTCAACTCACTAAGTTGCAGCGGTATTTCGTGGGGCCGTGGCCTAGGCCTATTTGTGTGGAATCTGAGAACAGATATTCCCGATCCCTTTGAAAACAATGGGGCCAATGGAAACATCTTCCAATAAAAATGAGAAAGAAGCTTTCTGAGAAACTTCTTTCTGATCTGTGAGTTCATCTCACAGAGTTACAACCTCTGCCTCAAGAAGCAGTTTGCTAACACTCTTTTCGTGGAATCTGCAAAGTGATATTTGGGAGCCTATTGGGGCCCATGGTGATAAAGGAAATATCCTCACATAATAACTAAAGAGAAGCTTTCTGAGAAACTGCATTGCCATGTGTGAATGCAACTCACAGAGTTACACGTTTCTCTTCAGTGATCAGTTTGTTAGCACAGTTTTCTGGAAATCTGCAATTAGATACTTCATAGCGCAATGAACATTACAGTGACAAATGAAATATCCACAAATGAAAACTAGAAAGAAGCCTTCTTAGAATCTTCTTGGTGATGTGTGAATTCATCTCACAGAGTTACACTTATGTTTCGTGGAGCACTCCATTAACACTGTCTTTGAGGAATCTGAGAAGGGCTTCTTTGGATCATATTGAGGCCTACGCTGATAAAGGAAATTTCATCCGTTCAAACCGTGAAAGAAGCTTTCTGAGAAACTTCTTTCTGATCTGTGAGTTCATCTCACAGAGTTACAACCTCTGCCTCAAGAAGCAGTTTGCTAACACTCTTTTCGTGGAATCTGCAAAGTGATATTTGGGAGCCTATTGGGGCCCACGGTAATAAAGGAAATATCCTCACATAATAACTAAAGAGAAGCTTTCTGAGAAACTGCATTGCCAAGTGTGAATGCAACCCACAGAGTTACACGTTTCTCTTCAGTTATCAGTTTGTTAGCACAGTTTTCTGGAAATCTGCAATTAGATACTTCATAGCGCAATGAACATTACAGTGACAAAGGAAATATCCAGAGATGAAAACTAGAAAGAAGCTTTCTTAGAAACTTCTTGGTGATGTGTGAATTCATCTCACAGAGTTACACTTATGTTTCGTGGAGCAGTCCATTAACACTGTCTTTGAGGAATCTGAGAAGGGCTTCTTTGGATCACATTGAGGCCTACGCTGATAAAGGAAATTTCATCCGTTCAAACAAAGAAAGAAGCTTTCTGAGAAACTTCTTTCTGATCTGTGAGTTCATCTCACAGAGTTACAACCTCTGCCTCAAGAAGCAGTTTGCTAACACTCTTTTCGTGGAATCTGCAAAGTGATATTTGGGAGCCTATTGGGGCCCATGGTAATAAAGGAAATATCCTCACATAATAACTAAAGAGAAGCTTTCTGAGAAACTGCATTGCCATGTGTGAATGCAACTCACAGACTTACGCCAGTGTTCTTTGGAGCCGTTTCTTTGGACTGTTTCCGTGGATTCTGAGAAGTGATATTTCAGATAGCTTTGAAGAATAGAAGGAGAAAGGAAATATCCTTCAAGAGAAAGCGGAACCAAGCTTTGTGAGAAACTGCTTTGTGATATGTGAATTCATTTCACAGTGTTCTATCACCCGTTCTCGGGGGAGTTTCCTAGCACTCATTTTGAGGAATCTCAGATGTGATGTCTTGGATATCGTTGAATCGCATGCTGAATAAGGAACTATCCTCAGAGAAACCTGCAGAGAAGGCTTCTCAAAAACTTCTTTGTTGTGGGTGAATTCAGCCCACAAATGTCCATCATTGTTTCCACTGACAAACTCGCTAGCAGAATTTTCGCAGAATCTGCAATAGGACACACGGTGGCGCTCCAAGACCACAAATAACCTCGTCTTACTAAAGAAAGAAGCTTTCTGAGAAACGCTATGTGATGGGTGAATTCAACTCACTAAGTTGCAGCGGTATTTCGTGGGGCCGTGGCCTAGGCCTATTTGTGTGGAATCTGAGAACAGATATTCCCGATCCCTTTGAAAACAATGGGGCCAATGGAAACATCTTCCAATAAAAATGAGAAAGAAGCTTTCTGAGAAACTTCTTTCTGATCTGTGAGTTCATCTCACAGAGTTACAACCTCTGCCTCAAGAAGCAGTTTGCTAACACTCTTTTCGTGGAATCTGCAAAGTGATATTTGGGAGCCTATTGGGGCCCATGGTAATAAAGGAAATATCCTCACATAATAACTAAAGAGAAGCTTTCTGAGAAACTGCATTGCCATGTGTGAATGCAACTCACAGACTTACGCCAGTGTTCTTTGGAGCCGTTTCTTTGGACTGTTTCCGTGGATTCTGAGAAGTGATATTTCAGATAGCTTTGAAGAATAGAAGGAGAAAGGAAATATCCTTCAAGAGAAAGCGGAACCAAGCTTTGTGAGAAACTGCTTTGTGATATGTGAATTCATTTCACAGTGTTCTATCACCCGTTCTCGGGGAGTTTCCTAGCACTCATTTTGAGGAATCTCAGATGTGATGTCTTGGATATCGTTGAATCGCATGCTGAATAAGGAACTATCCTCAGAGAAACCTGCAGAGAAGGCTTCTCAAAAACTTCTTTGTTGTGGGTGAATTCAGCCCACAGATGTCCATCATTGTTTCCACTGAGAAACTCGCTAGCAGAATTTTCGCAGAATCTGCAATAGGACACACGGTGGCGCTCGAAGACCACAAATAACCTCGTCTTACTAAAGAAAGAAGCTTTCTGAGAAACGCTATGTGATGTGTGAATTCAACTCACTAAGTTGCAGCGGTATTTCGTGGGGCCGTGGCCTAGGCCTATTTGTGTGGAATCTGAGAACAGATATTCCCGATCCCTTTGAAAACAATGGGGCCAATGGAAACATCTTCCAATAAAAAGGAGAAAGAAGCTTTCTGAGAAACTTCTTTCTGATCTGTGAGTTCATCTCACAGAGTTACAACCTCTGCCTCAAGAAGCAGTTTGCTAACACTCTTTTCATGGAATCTGCAAAGTGATATTTGAGAGCCTATTGGGGCCCATGGTGATAAAGGAAATATCCTCACATAATAACTAAAGAGAAGCTTTCTGAGAAACTGCATTGCCATGTGTGAATGCAACTCACAGAGTTACACTATCTCTTCAGTGATCAGTTTGTTAGCACAGTTTTCTGGAAATCTGCAATTAGATACTTCATAGCGCAATGAACATTACAGTGATAAAGGAAATATCCACAGATGAAAACTAGAAAGAAGCTTTCTTAGAAACTTCTGGGTGATGTGTGAATTCATCTCACAGAGTTACACTTATGTTTCGTGGAGCAGTCCATTAACACTGTCTTTGAGGAATCTGAGAAGGGCTTCTTGGATCACATTGAGGCCTACGCTGATAAAGGAAATTTCATCCGTTCAAAACGTGAAAGAAGCTTTCTGAGAAACTTCTTTCTGATCTGTGAGTTCATCTCACAGAGTTACAACCTCTGCCTCAAGAAGCAGTTTGCTAACACTCTTTTCGTGGAATCTGCAAAGTGATATTTGGGAGCCTATTGGGGCCCATGGTGATAACGGAAATATCCTCACATAATAACTAAAGAGAAGCTTTCTGAGAAACTGCATTGCCATGTGTGAATGCAACTCACAGAGTTACACGTTTCTCTTCAGTGATCAGTTTGTTAGCACAGTTTTCTGGAAATCTGCAATTAGATACTTCATAGCGCAATGAGCATAACAGTGAGAAATGAAATATCCAGAGATGAAAACTAGAAAGAAGCTTTCTTAGAAACTTCTTGGTGATGTGTGAATTCATCTCACAGAGTTACACTTATGTTTCGTGGAGCAGTCCGTTAACACTGTCTTTGAGGATTCTGAGAAGGGCTTCTTTAGACCACTTTGAGGCCTACGCTGATAAAGGAAATTTCATCCGTTCAAACCGTGAAAGAAGCTTTCTGGAAACTTCTTTCTGATCTGTGAGTTCATCTCACAGAGTTACAACCTCTGCCTCAAGAAGCAGTTTGCTAACACTCTTTTCGTGGAATTTGCAAAGTGATATTTGGGAGCCTATTGGGGCCCATGGTGATAAAGGAAATATCCTCACATAATAACTAAAGAGAAGCTTTCTGAGAAACTGCATTGCCAAGTGTGAATGCAACTCACAGAGTTACACGTTTCTCTTCAGTGATCAGTTTGTTAGCACAGTTTTCTGGAAATCTGCAATTAGATACTTCATAGCGCAATGAACATTACAGTGACAAAGGAAATATCCACAGATGAAAACTAGAAAGAAGCTTTCTTAGAAACTTCTTGGTGATGTGTGAATTCATCTCACAGAGTTACACTTATGTTTCGTGGAGCAGTCCATTAACACTGTCTTTGAGGAATCTGAGAAGGGCTTCTTTGGATCATATTGAGGCCTACGCTGATAAAGGAAATTTCATCCGTTCAAACCGTGAAAGAAGCTTTCTGAGAAACTTCTTTCTGATCTGTGAGTTCATCTCACAGAGTTACAACCTCTGCCTCAAGAAGCAGTTTGCTAACACTCTTTTCGTGGAATCTGCAAAGTGATATTTGGGAGCCTATTGGGGCCCACGGTAATAAAGGAAATATCCTCACATAATAACTAAAGAGAAGCTTTCTGAGAAACTGCATTGCCAAGTGTGAATGCAACCCACAGAGTTACACGTTTCTCTTCAGTGATCAGTTTGTTAGCACAGTTTTCTGGAAATCTGCAATTAGATACTTCATAGCGCAATGAACATTACAGTGACAAAGGAAATATCCAGAGATGAAAACTAGAAAGAAGCTTTCTTAGAAACTTCTTGGTGATGTGTGAATTCATCTCACAGAGTTACACTTATGTTTCGTGGAGCAGTCCATTAACACTGTCTTTGAGGAATCTGAGAAGGGCTTCTTTGGATCACATTGAGGCCTACGCTGATAAAGGAAATTTCATCCGTTCAAACCGTGAAAGAAGCTTTCTGAGAAACTTCTTTCTGATCTGTGAGTTCATCTCACAGAGTTACAACCTCTGCCTCAAGAAGCAGTTTGCTAACACTCTTTTCGTGGAATCTGCAAAGTGATATTTGGGAGCCTATTGGGGCCCATGGTAATAAAGGAAATATCCTCACATAATAACTAAAGAGAAGCTTTCTGAGAAACTGCATTGCCATGTGTGAATGCAACTCACAGACTTACGCCAGTGTTCTTTGGAGCCGTTTCTTTGGACTGTTTCCGTGGATTCTGAGAAGTGATATTTCAGATAGCTTTGAAGAATAGAAGGAGAAAGGAAATATCCTTCAAGAGAAAGCGGAACCAAGCTTTGTGAGAAACTGCTTTGTGATATGTGAATTCATTTCACAGT
This sequence comes from Rhinopithecus roxellana, assembly GCF_007565055.1. Lineage (NCBI taxonomy): Eukaryota > Metazoa > Chordata > Mammalia > Primates > Cercopithecidae > Rhinopithecus > Rhinopithecus roxellana. The sequence continues at coordinate 74,039 of NW_022142428.1, forward strand.
GTTCTATCACCCGTTCTCGGGGGAGTTTCCTAGCACTCATTTTGAGGAATCTCAGATGTGATGTCTTGGATATCGTTGAATCGCATGCTGAATAAGGAACTATCCTCAGAGAAACCTGCAGAGAAGGCTTCTCAAAAACTTCTTTGTTGTGGGTGAATTCAGCCCACAGATGTCCATCATTGTTTCCACTGACAAACTCGCTAGCAGAATTTTCGCAGAATCTGCAATAGGACACACGGTGGCGCTCCAAGACCACAAATAACCTCGTCTTACTAAAGAAAGAAGCTTTCTGAGAAACGCTATGTGATGGTGTGAATTCAACTCACTAAGTTGCAGCGGTATTTCGTGGGGCCGTGGCCTAGGCCTATTTGTGTGGAATCTGAGAACAGATATTCCCGATCCCTTTGAAAACAATGGGGCCAATGGAAACATCTTCCAATAAAAATGAGAAAGAAGCTTTCTGAGAAACTTCTTTCTGATCTGTGAGTTCATCTCACAGAGTTACAACCTCTGCCTCAAGAAGCAGTTTGCTAACACTCTTTTCGTGGAATCTGCAAAGTGATATTTGGGAGCCTATTGGGGCCCATGGTAATAAAGGAAATATCCTCACATAATAACTAAAGAGAAGCTTTCTGAGAAACTGCATTGCCAAGTGTGAATGCAACCCACAGAGTTACACGTTTCTCTTCAGTGATCAGTTTGTTAGCACAGTTTTCTGGAAATCTGCAATTAGATACTTCATAGCGCAATGAACATTACAGTGACAAAGGAAATATCCACAGATGAAAACTAGAAAGAAGCTTTCTTAGAAACTTCTTGGTGATGTGTGAATTCATCTCACAGAGTTACACTTATGTTTCGTGGAGCAGTCCATTAACACTGTCTTTGAGGAATCTGAGAAGGGCTTCTTTGGATCACATTGAGGCCTACGCTGATAAAGGAAATTTCATCCGTTCAAAACCGTGAAAGAAGCTTTCTGAGAAACTTCTTTCTGATCTGTGAGTTCATCTCACAGAGTTACAACCTCTGCCTCAAGAAGCAGTTTGCTAACACTCTTTTCGTGGAATCTGCAAAGTGATATTTGGGAGCCTATTGGGGCCCATGGTAATAAAGGAAATATCCTCACATAATAACTAAAGAGAAGCTTTCTGAGAAACTGCATTGCCATGTGTGAATGCAACTCACAGACTTACGCCAGTGTTCTTTGGAGCCGTTTCTTTGGACTGTTTCCGTGGATTCTGAGAAGTGATATTTCAGATAGCTTTGAAGAATAGAAGGAGAAAGGAAATATCCTTCAAGAGAAAGCGGAACCAAGCTTTGTGAGAAACTGCTTTGTGATATGTGAATTCATTTCACAGTGTTCTATCACCCGTTCTCGGGGGAGTTTCCTAGCACTCATTTTGAGGAATCTCAGATGTGATGTCTTGGATATCGTTGAATCGCATGCTGAATAAGGAACTATCCTCAGAGAAACCTGCAGAGAAGGCTTCTCAAAAACTTCTTTGTTGTGGGTGAATTCAGCCCACAGATGTCCATCATTGTTTCCACTGAGAAACTCGCTAGCAGAATTTTCGCAGAATCTGCAATAGGACACACGGTGGCGCGCGAAGACCACAAATAACCTCGTCTTACTAAGAAAGAAGCTTTCTGAGAAACGCTATGTGATGTGTGAATTCAACTCACTAAGTTGCAGCGGTATTTCGTGGGGCCGTGGCCTAGGCCTATTTGTGTGGAATCTGAGAACAGATATTCCCGATCCCTTTGAAAACAATGGGGCCAATGGAAACATCTTCCAATAAAAGGAGAAAGAAGCTTTCTGAGAACTTCTTTCTGATCTGTGAGTTCATCTCACAGAGTTACAACCTCTACCTCAAGAAGCAGTTTGCTAACACTCTTTTCATGGAATCTGCAAAGTGATATTTGAGAGCCTATTGGGGCCCATGGTGATAAAGGAAATATCCTCACATAATAACTAAAGAGAAGCTTTCTGAGAACTGCATTGCCATGTGTGAATGCAACTCACAGAGTTACACTATCTCTTCAGTGATCAGTTTGTTAGCACAGTTTTCTGGAAATCTGCAATTAGATACTTCATAGCGCAATGAACATTACAGTGACAAAGGAAATATCCACAGATGAAAAACTAGAAAGAAGCTTTCTTAGAAACTTCTGGGTGATGTGTGAATTCATCTCACGGAGTTACACTTATGTTTCGTGGAGCAGTCCATTAACACTGTCTTTGAGGAATCTGAGAAGGGCTTCTTTGGATCATATTGAGGCCTACGCTGATAAAGAAATTTCATCCGTTCAAAACGTGAAAGAAGCTTTCTGAGGAAACTTCTTTCTGATCTGTGAGTTCATCTCACAGAGTTACAACCTCTGCCTCAAGAAGCAGTTTGCTAACACTCTTTTCGTGGAAGCTGCAAAGTGATATTTGGGAGCCTATTGGGGCCCATGGTATAAAGGAAATATCCTCACATAATAACTAAAGAGAAGCTTTCTGAGAAACTGCATTGCCAAGTGTGAATGCAACCCACAGAGTTACACGTTTCTCTTCAGTGACAGTTTGTTAGCACAGTTTTCTGGAAATCTGCAATTAGATACTTCATAGCGCAATGAACATTACAGTGACAAAGAAATATCCACAGATGAAAACTAGAAAGAAGCTTTCTTAGAAACTTCTTGGTGATGTGTGAATTCATCTCACAGAGTTACACTTATGTTTCGTGGAGCAGTCCGGTTAACACTGTCTTTGAGGATTCTGAGAAGGGCTTCTTTAGACACGTTTGAGGCCTACGCTGATAAAGGAAATTTCATCCGTTCAAACCGTGAAAGAAGCTTTCTGAGAAACTTCTTTCTGATCTGTGAGTTCATCTCACAGAGTTACAACCTCTGCCTCAAGAAGCAGTTTGCTAACACTCTTTTCGTGGAATCTGCAAAGTGATATTTGGGAGCCTATTTGGCCCATTGTGATAAAGGAAATATCCTCACATAATAACTAAAGAGAAGCTTTCTGAGAAACTGCATTGCCAAGTGTGAATGCAACCCACAGAGTTACACGTTTCTCTTCAGTGATCAGTTTGTTAGCACAGTTTTCTGGAAATCTGCAATTAGATACTTCATAGCGCAATGAACATTACACTGACAAAGGAAATATCCAGATGAAAACTAGAAAGAAGCTTTCTTAGAAACTTCTTGGTGATGTGTGAATTCATCTCACAGAGTTACACTTATGTTTCGTGGAGCAGTCCATTAACACTGTCTTTGAGGATCTGAGAAGGGCTTCTTTGACCATTTGAGGCCTACGCTGATAAAGGAAATTTCATCCGTTCAAAACCGTGAAAGAAGCTTTCTGAGAAACTTCTTTCTGATCTGTGAGTTCATCTCACAGAGTTACAACCTCTGCCTCAAGAAGCAGTTTGCTAACACTCTTTTCGTGGAATCTGCAAAGTGATATTTGGGAGCCTATTGGGGCCCATGGTGATAAAGGAAATATCCTCACATAATAACTAAAGAGAAGCTTTCTGAGAAACTGCATTGCCATGTGTGAATGCAACCACAGAGTTACACGTTTCTCTTCAGTGATCAGTTTGTTAGCACAGTTTTCTGGAAATCTGCAATTAGATACTTCATAGCGCAATGAACATTACAGTGACAAAAAATATCCACAGATGAAAACTAGAAAGAAGCTTTCTTAGAAACTTCTTGGTGATGTGTGAATTCATCTCACAGAGTTACACTTATGTTTCGTGGAGCAGTCCATTAACACTGTCTTTGAGGAATCTGAGAAGGGCTTCTTTGGATCACATTGAGGCCTACGCTGATAAAGGAAATTTCATCCGTTCAAACGTGAAAGAAGCTTTCTGAGAAACTTCTTTCTGATCTGTGAGTTCATCTCACAGAGTTACAACCTCTGCCTCAAGAAGCAGTTTGCTAACACTCTTTTCGTGGAATCTGCAAAGTGATATTTGGGAGCCTATTGGGGCCCATGGTGATAAAGGAAATATCCTCACATAATAACTAAAGAAGCTTTCTGAGAAACTGCATTGCCAGTGTGAATGCAACTCACAGAGTTACACGTTTCTCTTCAGTGATCAGTTTGTTAGCACAGTTTTCTGGAAATCTGCAATTAGATACTTCATAGCGCAATGAACATTACAGTGACAAAGGAAATATCCAGAGATGAAAACTAGAAAGAAGCTTTCTTAGAAACTTCTTGGTGATGTGTGAATTCATCTCACAGAGTTACACTTATGTTTCGTGGAGCAGTCCATTAACACTGTCTTTGAGGAATCTGAGAAGGGCTTCTTTGGATCACATTGAGGCCTACGCTGATAAAGGAAATTTCATCCGTTCAAACGTGAAAGAAGCTTTCTCAGAAACTTCTTTCTGATCTGTGAGTTCATCTCACAGAGTTACAACCTCTGCCTCAAGAAGCAGTTTGCTAACACTCTTTTCGTGGAATCTGCAAAGTGATATTTGGGAGCCTATTGGGGCCCATGGTGATAAAGGAAATATCCTCACATAATAACTAAAGAGAAGCTTTCTGAGAAACTGCATTGCCATGTGTGAATGCAACTCACAGAGTTACACGTTTCTCTTCAGTGATCAGTTTGTTAGCACAGTTTTCTGGAAATCTGCAATTAGATACTTCATAGCGCAATGAACATTACAGTGACAAAGGAAATATCCAGAGATGAAAACTAGAAAGAAGCTTTCTTAGAAACTTCTTGGTGATGTGTGAATTCATCTCACAGAGTTACACTTATGTTTCGTGGAGCAGTCCATTAACACTGTCTTTGAGGAATCTGAGAAGGGCTTCTTTGGATCACTTTGAGGCCTACGCTGATAAAGGAAATTTCATCCGTTCAAAACGTGAAAGAAGCTTTCTGAGAAACTTCTTTCTGATCTGTGAGTTCATCTCACAGAGTTACAACCTCTGCCTCAAGAAGCAGTTTGCTAACACTCTTTTCGTGGAATCTGCAAAGTGATATTTGGGAGCCTATTGGGGCCCATGGTGATAAAGGAAATATCCTCACATAATAACTAAAGAGAAGCTTTCTGAGAAACTGCATTGCCATGTGTGAATGCAACTCACAGAGTTACACGTTTCTCTTCAGTGATCAGTTTGTTAGCACAGTTTTCTGGAAATCTGCAATTAGATACTTCATAGCGCAATGAACATTACAGTGACAAAGGAAATATCCACAGATGAAAACTAGAAAGAAGCTTTCTTAGAAACTTCTTGGTGATGTGTGAATTCATCTCACAGAGTTACACTTATGTTTCGTGGAGCAGTCCATTAACACTGTCTTTGAGGAATCTGAGAAGGGCTTCTTTGGCATCATTGAGGCCTACGCTGATAAAGGAAATTTCATCCGTTCAAACCGTGAAAGAAGCTTTCTGAGAAACTTCTTTCTGATCTGTGAGTTCATCTCACAGAGTTACAACCTCTGCCTCAAGAAGCAGTTTGCTAACACTCTTTTCGTGGAATCTGCAAAGTGATATTTGGGAGCCTATTGGGGCCCATGGTGATAAAGGAAATATCCTCACATAATAACTAAAGAGAAGCTTTCTGAGAAACTGCATTGCCAGTGTGAATGCAACCACAGAGTTACACGTTTCTCTTCAGTGATCAGTTTGTTAGCACAGTTTTCTGGAAATCTGCAATTAGATACTTCATAGCGCAATGAACATTACAGTGACAAAGGAAATATCCAGAGATGAAAACTAGAAAGAAGCTTCTTAGAAACTTCTGGTGATGTGTGAATTCATCTCACAGAGTTACACTTATGTTTCGTGGAGCAGTCCATTAACACTGTCTTTGAGGAATCTGAGAAGGGCTTCTTTGGATCACATTGAGGCCTACGCTGATAAAGGAAATTTCATCCGTTCAAACCGTGAAAGAAGCTTTCTGAGAAACTTCTTTCTGATCTGTGAGTTCATCTCACAGAGTTACAACCTCTGCCTCAAGAAGCAGTTTGCTAACACTCTTTTCGTGGAATCTGCAAAGTGATATTTGGGAGCCTATTGGGGCCCATGGTAATAAAGGAAATATCCTCACATAATAACTAAAGAGAAGCTTTCTGAGAAACTGCATTGCCATGTGTGAATGCAACTCACAGACTTACGCCAGTGTTCTTTGGAGCCGTTTCTTTGGACTGTTTCCGTGGATTCTGAAGTGATATTTCAGATAGCTTTGAAGAATAGAAGGAGAAAGGAAATATCCTTCAAGAGAAAGCGGAACCAAGCTTTGTGAGAAAGCTTTGTGATATGTGAATTCATTTCACAGTGTTCTATCACCCGTTCTCGGGGGAGTTTCCTAGCACTCATTTTGAGGAATCTCAGATGTGATGTCTTGGATATCGTTGAATCGCATGCTGAAAGGAACTATCCTCAGAGAAACCTGCAGAGAAGGCTTCTCAAAAACTTCTTGTTGTGGGTGAATTCAGCCCACAGATGTCCATCATGTTTCCACTGAGAAACTCGCTAGCAGAATTTTCGCAGAATCTGCAATAGGACACACGGTGGCGCTCCAAGACCACAAATAACCTCGTCTTACTAAAGAAAGAAGCTTTCTGAGAAACGCTATGTGATGTGTGAATTCAACTCACTAAGTTGCAGCGGTATTTCGTGGGGCCGTGCCTAGGCCTATTTGTGTGGAATCTGAGAACAGATATTCCCGATCCCTTTGAAAACAATGGGGCCAATGGAAACATCTTCCACAAAAAATGAGAAAGAAGCTTTCTGAGAAACTTCTTTCTGATCTGTGAGTTCATCTCACAGAGTTACAACCTCTGCCTCAAGAAGCAGTTGCTAACACTCTTTTCGTGGAATCTGCAAAGTGATATTTGGGAGCCTATTGGGGCCCATGGTGATAAAGGAAATATCCTCACATAATAACTAAAGAGAAGCTTTCTGAGAAACTGCATTGCCAGTGTGAATGCAACCACAGAGTTACACGTTTCTCTTCAGTGATCAGTTTGTTAGCACAGTTTTCTGGAAATCTGCAATTAGATACTTCATAGCGCAATGAACATTACAGTGACAAAGGAAATATCCAGATGAAAACTAGAAAGAAGCTTTCTTAGAAACTTCTTGGTGATGTGTGAATTCATCTCACAGAGTTACACTTATGTTTCGTGGAGCAGTCCATTAACACTGTCTTTGAGGAATCTGAGAAGGCTTCTTTGGATCACATTGAGGCCTACGCTGATAAAGGAAATTTCATCCGTTCAAAACGTGAAAGAAGCTTTCTGAGAAACTTCTTTCTGATCTGTGAGTTCATCTCACAGAGTTACAACCTCTGCCTCAAGAAGCAGTTTGCTAACACTCTTTTCGTGGAATCTGCAAAGTGATTTGGGAGCCTATTGGGGCCCATGGTGATAAAGGAATATCCTCACATAATAACTAAAGAGAAGCTTTCTGAGAAACTGCATTGCCATGTGTGAATGCAACTCACA